>NC_046631.1:14087434-14387434 GCF_900324465.2 Anabas testudineus
TCCTGTGGACGGAGCTGCAAACACAGAAGGAAATGTTCAAACAGAAAACTGTCAATAATTCAGTGTGTTGACTCCACAACTACGAGAAGTAAAGATTGACTAATAAACTGGGAAATGAATTCAAAGCAGGAAACTGACAAATCAAAGCTTGAGGAGGACCAGGCCGAATGTAAAATGATGTGTTTAAAATCCCAGATGTATGCACCTAAAGTATTCAAATTGAAAAGAACATTTCCCTTCACCAGGGCAAGAATTCTTCTGTCATCCATCACAGTCGTTTTTTGTCTAGTGACCATCTTGATGTTCCTGAGTTCACCTATGTGTTTCTGTTGATGTTCATGTACGTCTTTACTCACAGCTGATGGTGATTCCCAGCTCCACTCCCGGTTTCTTCGGGAGCTTCACGTGGAACGTCCCAGAACTGGGGATGACCGACTCTGAGAGACAGACAGAGATGATAAACAGCCAGTTTCAGTGTAATGTGCAACAGATAGGTAAGTGTTTCATACACTAAAATACTAATATTAGTAATAGTAGTTACTGATTAAAACACTACAGAAGCTTTTCATTATTCTGTGATTATCACCAGTGATATCTGGTTCACTAACTCGGGAGATTATTCACTGTCTGTGAGTCATCGACAGCATGTTGTGTTGATTTTGGCTGTAGGTGGTTATTTACACTGTAACATTGATAAAGAGTCTGACAAATTACAGGGAGACGCCAGAGAAGCAGAACTAAACACAGACTGATGGTGAGTCAGACAAAACAAGACGAAACAGACACCGAACAGCAGCTACTGACAAATATTCATGTTTTTAACACAATAACATGAGATTTCAACTAAGTTAAATAGTAATAATAGTATGTTGTAAGGTTCATCATCAGACCACGGGACAAATTCACTAATGTACAGAGCCCCTAAATTGAAATCTTTTCATTTGGAACATGTTTTTTATTTTATTTTTACGTAAAGACTGCTGGAGATACGGCTTTAACAGACAATCACCTTTTTCCCATGTAGGGATACATCAGTCTTAATCAGATAATTCATTTATGAACGATTACAATCATCTGGTCAGCTGTGTGGAAATAGGTGGATGTTCACAAAATGCAAAGAGAATGAATTACATGTCGGGAAATAAAACGTTCGCCTAATTCTGAAAGAACTGGTTTCTCGTGCTCCTGAGATTTTATTATTCTTTCTTTCTTTTTTTTTTAGGCGGGTTTCACATTCTCACTAGAAATAAAACAAAACAAACAACAAAAAACATACGTACTAATGACAGAGTGCAGTATTCAACAAATTATTATTACATTTGTTTGAAATAAATATAGCAATGTTGTATATGGCACAGAAACTTGTAAAGTACCAATGTGTGCAAATTATTTTTATTTTTTTAGAATTAAAAGTGATTTATTACATTATACAAACAAAACAAATCATACATCCAATTTAAACAATAAATTTAAACTGCACAGATATTTAAATTATTCAATTAATACCTCAGTTTATAAATAAATGTAATTTTCTGATTAAGCATTTAACGTGTTGGGATTTTCAGGGTTTTAACGTGAGCTTATCAACCTGTAGTGTTGCTGTTATTGTGGATTAATGTTGGATAAAAGAATATTACTGTGTCTGTGTTTGTTTCAGCTTCTGAGACAAATCAGGTGCTAAATTTAACTGCTGGACAAAGGTGATTCAAAGGTGAATTTTTTAAAACTGGAACAAATAAACGAAGGCTGTGTTTGTGTGTTTGTTACCAGCCACGTCAAACTCGATCTCCAGCGTGAGCTGAGCTGTGATGGACGAGTCTCTGAGCAGCTGATTGGTTTCTTCTAAAGTGGAGTCTTCAGTAGGAACTCCATTTATGGACAAAATCCTGTCGCCGATCTGCAGGATTCCACATCTGCAAACACACACACACACATACACACAGATGACAGAGGTTAGCCTGCAAAATCAAAGATGGAGACAAAACAATGCAACATGGAAATTTTCATATTAACAAGTATTTGTTCGTATCTTTTGGTTTTATACATATCAACATGACGAAAACATGAAAAACTAATTAGGGATTTGAATAAATAATTAATTATTTGTTTAAAAAGACAAATCAAATACAAAAATAAAATAATTTGGGGAGATATTTATTTTTTATTTATGCTATTTTTTATCCCTTATGGTGATGACATCGTGACTCATTGTTTCGTCCACCTAACAAACTAATTGTAATGCCCACTGCTAAGGGACATAAAATAAATATTAAGAAAATAACAGGATTAAAATAAATGTGGAAATGATCAGCTGATTAATCCAATAGATAACATAAGTTAAATTAAATTGCCAATTGCCCAGATACTTGAGCTGATTTAATCATCAGTGAATAATATTTGACACTGTGCGTGTTTACCGCTCAGCCGGGCTATCGGGGTCGATGTAAGCGATGAGCGGCGGCGAAGATAATGTTTCCGTGGCGAAGACTCCGCCCTGCAGCTGCAGGCCGAACCCCATGATGCCGTCACCTAGCAACATCACCTCCGTGGTTTCCGTGTGAACAACCTGCCCGGCGAGACCTACGGTGCTGGACGCAAGAGACACTGATGGACACGCAGAGAGAAGAGACACAAATTAGCTACAGTTACGATGGATCCTACGTTTCCCATAATGCAACTCGGTAACATTTTTTTGTTAGAGCCCCACTTCCTCTAACGCATGTGAGGCTGCTGGTTCAAGGTGGTTTTCTGCCATGGAACACAAGATGGAGCGTCATTGTTGGGACTCACATGAGCTCTTAAAGTCCTTCTTCTTGGCCTTCCTCCTCATGAGTGTGCCCCGTGGACTCGTGGGATACATGTTCCTGGGCAGGGTGCTCATGTTGAGGGACGAGAGACTATAGGCCGACATGGAGCCAGGAGAGAACGAGTGGCTGAGCGCTGCAGAGAGAGAGAGAGAGAGAGAGGATGTTAGGCTTTCAAAATAAAACATCATCATGCTTCAGAGAGAGACGCTGAAGGACAGAGGAAGTATTAAAATCCTTTCAGCTCAGAAGAAAAGAAAGAGAGGTGGACGTACAAGGGTTGTTTGTATGGCGGTTGTGCGATCTGGCAGCTGATTGGTCGGGGTGGTACGTGTTGTAGTGGTAAGGGGGGAGGACGGGAGCAGACCCTCCGGTTTCCCAGGGGAGGGGGCGAGGACTACGCTGCACCTTGACTGCACACACACACACACCGTAGGGTTGTTTAGGTTAAAACAAGAGGAAAGGTCAGAGGTCAGGTGACTGGTTTAAAAAAGATTACATCTGTTTATGTAATCTTTTCTGTGTTTATATTAGTCCACTCATTTCTAGAGTTCATGTGTTTTTATTCGTTGCTGTGGTGCATTCAGGGACCAATGGGTGTGATAGATGTGTGTTTATACCGTGCTGTGGGGCGTTCAGGGCCGGTCGGGCCTGGTGTTGCGGCAGGATTTCCAAGCGGACGGTCTGACAGGAGGCAGAGAGCAGCTGAGTGGCTTCAGCCAGAGAACAAAACTCCATTGATTTCCCATCAACAGACAGGATGTGATCTCCTGCATGAAGAGCACCGCACCTACACACACACACACACACACCCATTAATACACAGTGAAAGCTACACACACATAGTCGAGGTTAGGAACTTCTGTAAGATGAATAATAAAACTAAGTATAACATTAAATAAATTTGCTGAAATACGTTCTGCTGTTATACACAAACACACTGACACCTGTAGAGGTCAGAGGTCAGGTACCTGTCTGCTATGCTGGCTGGTTTAACCTTGTCGATGATGATGACCTGCTTGTTGCAGAACATGGAAGTGGACAGAGCCACGCCGAGACTGGAGCCTGTTGCCTTAGCAACCTCAACCAGCAGGGGCCCTGACGCCGTGGCAACCGAGTCTGAGCGATGGAAAACAGAGATGTAACGTAAGAATAAAGTTAGAACAATGAAAACTGGGAGAACAAATCTGGAACTTTGTGAGAACTGACCCATCACTGAGACGTCGTACTCGATCAGCAGCGTTGCTTCCTGGCCGCACTGTTTCAGGATGCTCATGGCCTCAGATAACGTGCTCCCGTGGAGCCGAATCCCGTCGACGCTCAGCAGCCGATCTCCCGGCTTTATGGTACCTTCTCTGGAAAGAGAGAGAGAGAGAAAACACTTTTTAGTTTGTACCGAGGATCCTGAATTTACATCTGTTTTATGTTGATAAAACAAAAAGGATGATAATCTGTATTATATTTATGATGACTATTAAAAAATAACACGTTATTAAGAAAGAAAGGAATAGAATTAATAAAAAATTATATTAAAAGGTGCAATGTTGGAAATAAGGAACAGCAAGATAATAATATTAAGGTCAAACATGTAAATATCAAATGTAAAATATTCCAAATAGAATAGAAAACTTGAATACTGTCTACACAGTAAAATATAAAATATCTTTAAATCAAATCAACTAAAATCTGATTAAAAAATAAAACTAAATCAAAATCAGGACAAACGCAAAGGTCAGAGGTCGTTTACCTGTCGGCCGGTCCACCTGGCCTGGTGGTGGTTATGACGATGGGCCGAGACTTGTTCCTGTCTTCATGGGCTCCACCTGCAAAAAAAAAAAGGTTATGTTGTGTATTTATTTAATGCTGGAGAGGTATTTGTACTTCACTCAGTATTTTCTTTTTCTGCTACTTCATACTTTCACTTTTACTACGTTACTTAATTACTTCTGTACTTTGTACTTGAGTAACATTTTGAATGCTGCTACTCTTTACACTCTGGTATTTCTACTTTTACTTAAGTAAACATATGAGTACTGAGTACAGTTATTCAAAATATAAATACTCCTCTTACCTCTGATAACGAAGCCGAAGCTGTTTCCGTCTTTGTGCAGCGTGACCTCCACGTTCTTAAACATGACCCCTGACCCCTGCACGGCTGCAAAACAACATCAACACATCAGCATCGCATGCACGGTGAACCTTAGAATCCTTGTTATTGTTGAGCAAGTATAAACTTGCAAGACTAAGTACAAGTACTGAACTTTGAGTACTTGCCAGTACTCTGAGTACTGGCAGTACTGAGTACTGATACAAGAATAATAATATAAACTATATACAGCATGTATTTACTACAGTTCTAGTAATGCTGGTGATAATGCTGTTACTTACAGACAGGCGGCAGTTCGTACTCGACCTCCAGGACGACTCGCTCCCCCACGTTCTTCAGCAGACTGATGATTTCATCATGTCTGAACTTGGCCAAGTTGATGCCGTTAACAGAGCGGATGTAGTCGCCCACGTTCAACTGGTCGCTCCTGAACAAACAGTCAAACATCAGCTCTTATTTCATCACTTCTACAGATAAACACAGAGAATCGTGCAGACATCTCGAATTGTGGAGTAAAGAAAACGTGAAGTAGTGAAGTGTGGTGGAGGGAGCATCATGATTTGGAGCTGCTTTGCTGCCTCTGCACCATCATGGAGGGAAAATTAATTCTCAAGTTTATCAGGTTGTCCTGCAGGAGAACGTCAGGGTGGCTGTCCACAAGTTTAAGCAGGACAATGACCCTAAACATCAAAGTCATCATTTGTTTTTATTGTTTTAGTTCCTCAGTATGTCCAACCTACCCCTTTCCATATTTTGTACACTGTTACATGTCCTGCAGGCTTTATATCTAACGTGACCTGTTTTCCATTTCAAGCTCTGAGGAGCCACGTTGTTGCAGAAACATCAAAGATTTTACTCCTGATGTCAACGTGTTCCTGTCTTTTTGCAAATATCTTTCCTGCCTGCTGTACAAGTTCATAAAGATGTTTTGTGCAGCTCCCCACACGGCCTCAGAACAACCTCAACCCAACAGATATCCTGAGGATATGTCTGAGCTGAAGTAGCTCTGTGAATCGAGAATGGTCCAGAATCCAAGTTCTGATCTGCAGCTATAGGAAGCTTGTCTAAGGTTACTGCTGCCAAAGGAGGTTCAACTGGTTATTAAACCCTGATTAACAAACATTGATAGATTTTAACAACAATTAATGCGGAAAACCAGCTCATTCTTACTTTTCCTTGCCAAAAAGTTGGTGTAAATTTGAAAAGTGACAAAACTGATTCATACAAACTGATGTTACCTGGCAGCGATGCCTCCCTGTCGCAGGTTTGAAACCCGGGGTTTTCCATCCTTGTCGATACCTCCTGAAACCGTCAGTCCGAGCGTCGTACCCTCCTTCTTCATCAGCTCCACCACGGAGCATCCCCGAAACTCATCTACATCACAGTAAGAAGGACACGTCGAACGTCTTTTCTCACAGAGAAATAATTTACAGCACAATTCAGCTTCATATCTGCCCGTTCGGTTTGTTCCACCTGAACCTCTTTCCTATCTCTGACTCCACAGTTCCTTCTCTAACTGTCTCTCATCAAAGAAATAAAATAATAATCTGGACAAAGAGAGAAGTGAAGTCATCTTCTATTCTGTCGCCCATCCATATTTCATCAAACACCTGAAATATTTAACAGTGGGAAAGACGAATAGGGTGAGAGAGGCATATATTTCAGTCCAGACCTGGAACAGTGTGATGTGACTGAACCTCAGAGCAGGACTTCATTAAAATGTTTTATTTTAATAACAACCGCAGAGGGCTTCACCCTCGTTCATTCAGACAGGATTAAGACAGCTGATCTTTGGTAGTGACCATCACTGTCTCCTCCTCTCTCATCTTCACTCTCCAAAGAGGCTTCGTCCCCTTCAACTTTTCTAACAACCAGCACTGACTCACAGTCTGTGCTGGTTGAAAACCCCAAACTTTGATTCTGAGTTTTACTGCGGCAGAGATGGAAACTTTAGAGGAACTTACTACTGAAAGATCTCAGAGTTTGGTTAAAGCTTCAGATTTTACCAGAAATGCTCCAAAACCTTCAACCATCAAGTGGTAGAGGTTGATGGTCCTGGCACTGGCCAAATATTGAAACTAACTGGTCAAACCTCAGAACCAGTTAGAGAAACTGGAACTGTCCAAATGCTGTCATCAGCATTTTTACTATCATGACAATAACACTGCTGTAAACACAAATAGAAGACATCAACTAACTCTGTGTTTCAGCATGTGTTCCATCTTCAGAGCTGAGAAGAATGAGATGATGACTGAGCTGTGATAGATGAGTATGAGTGTGAGTTACCTGGTATACTCTGTCGCCTGATGGCCAACGCTCCATCTGAAGGTCTCGACCCGGCAGAGTGTTTGGTGTACGGCCCTTCATCTGAAACACAAAGGAGCACATACAGTATTGGTTCCATATCTCTACCGTCCTTTCTAGTGGTTCCACCGCTCCACCAGTAGCACTGAGAAGCTGCAGCTCGTCCTAGAACAGGTTCAACTCCTTTTGCAGACTGGTTGCAGACATTTACCAGTTATTCTAACAGTTACGATACCTGTCACTGGTTATTCACTACTTCTGCTAACCAGTTCAGAACCTTTGCCAGTTCCTAGAACCACTCTGCTGACCATTATTTGGATGGTTCAGTTCTACCAGCTGATCTGACTTGTTAATCCAGTGTCTTTAATGCTCCAAAGGCTCCAAACCTCAACCAGTTTCTGCTCAAATAAAAACCACGTTTTTGTCATAAACGTCACGTTCACTGACAGATATCCTACAGATTACAGCATCTACCTGAAATGAAGGCTCCCAAGAGGCATCTGTACTCACCACCATCATCAGACGTCGCATCTCTTCTGCTACAAAAATACATCTCAGGTAAGGTGTCTTTAAAATAAAGGTAAGCTACTGTAATTCTACAAATATATACTGCCTGGCCCCACTAGCCAGTAATTTAACATGTTAGCATCCTCAGCTTCAGGTCATGCTACGTGTTAGCATCTACCAATGCTCTGAAAACAGACGAAATGACTTCTCCTGACCAATCATCTGTCCGGTTTGCAGTCTAAAGCTGCTACTGAGAGTCAGCCAGTCCTCATGAATAAAAAAACTCCAGGCAGATAGAGGTGACCTCATCAGTACAGAGACCAATCCCTGTGGGGAACACTGTGGTCTATCTCAGTCTGGGCCAATCACAGCAGTCCATAGGGAGACTCCCTGGTGATGTCATCGCACAGATGAGAAGTCTGACAACTCAACTGAGTTGTGCTGAGAGAGCAAATCATGAGTCCTGAAGTCGAGTAGACCGGTTTAGATGCAGTGATTTTACTGGATGATTGATTGATTGACTGGAAAATGTATCTGACTGGTATAAAGAAAAATATGTGGATGCCTGACAGAAAAAAACCCACAATCACCTCTGTTAACAGCTAATATAAAATCAAACTGTTAGAAAGTACAGCACATAAGATTAGAATAAATGAATTATTCACTGGAAATTAATTGCAGCTACAAAACCAGTGTGCACTGCCCTCAAGTGACTTCTACAGATACTCAAATTAATCATGATGCAAAAAGTCACAATGTGATTTTAGAGCAACCCTAAAGGAAGCCAGGAGATTGGAATTTGAAAATGATTCCAGGATTTTAAGGATTCATTATCTCCTCAGTTACTGAATAGATCGTTCAGGAAAACAGTTCTTGCCAACTATTACATTTCTATTTAATCATTTGGCAGACACGTTTATCCGAAGCGACGTACAAGGCACAGGCGTAAGGAGGTCCTGCCCAGGATTCAAACCCATTCTCCTGCATGGAGGGCGGCGATCTTACCACTACGCTATCCAGCCGCTATTAAACATTTAGATTATTTAAAGGAAAATATTCAAGTAGTTTTAAGAAGCAACTTAGATGAAAATACCTAAAGTACAAGTAAGTTAAGTTTGCACTTCAAGGGCTCCTATATTCTGCCTAATTTAGGGTTTAGGTTTTATTCCAGGCTCCGCTGATACAAGATCATATGATTTTCAGGTTTAAAAAGTACAAATACGTGTCTTGTGTCTTTAAGGCCCCTTCTCCCCATCCCATCTGATTGTGACTGGCCAGCTTGTGGAAGTCTTCCTGTGGGCCGAACTCTGTTCTCTTGAAAACAACACAAACTGACTGAAATCTGGACTTTTCACTACGAGTCAACAAGCAAAAACACATTCACCTCGTCGAACTTTGTGTAACATGGACACAAAACCACTAAAATATATATGTAACGTCAGACCAAAGTAAAAAGTACAGGACCTGCATGAGACACAGACACCAACACTGTGCACTCTGCTCAAATCAGCGAGTTTAATTAACACGATTTCAAATCACAGCAGGTTCACTATAACTTCACTCATCCTACTGAATCAGTGTTTTGTTTTATTCCACTCGAATCCATTTTGATCTTCAGCTTGGTTCTATTTAATGTTCTATTTATTCTAATCTGCTCTAGATCTGCTCTGTCCTGTTATGTCTCTCTTCAGTTTGGTTCCAGCAGCTGAGCTCAGAAACACAATGAGACCCTGAAAACACACACACACCATAACTAAGCGAAGATGAAAGCTGAGCCTCCTCCTCCTCCTCCTGATGTAGGACAGAAGCATCTCTCTTTCTCCACAGTACAGGCTGTACATAAAGAAAGACGTCACAGTTTCACCAGCGAGTTCTTAGACTGGAAGACCTGCCACCCCCACACAAAGTGCTGATGAGAACTAGAATTAGTTCTGCACAGTTTTGCAGATCTTTGTTCTAAATACTCACAAACACCTGAAATTCAAAACGCCACCAAATGTAATGTATTATATGGTAAATTAAAATCAGTGATCATCTCGGAACATATTTTTGTAGAACAAAGGACAAATGTAAAACATTAAAGTCCAGTCCGTACAAATATAATTTAAAAGTAGTTGTTTTTTTATTAAGTTTCTTTCAAACACTCTTATGATACAAAGCTAAACACTGTCCCAGACCTCCTGATAAAAAGGTATAAAAACTTGCAAATACATCGTAATAATGTTCCAGATATTACTACAGCACAGCTCGGGTTTGTAAGAAATAATGTTTCACTGCTTATACACAAACAACAACTCATAAAACAGTCGGACTTCATATAAAAAATGTAATGACAAAAGACCTGCTTCAGGACTTTCATCTGATGTTATCACCTTGTTTACAAGCGAAGCTAATTCATTTGTTTGCTGCTCACTGAAGACGTTTGGGTTTAAAATCCAAAGATGAATGGAAAAGTTTTTGATTTCCATGTAGATACAGTTTATTAAACTATGTAGAAAATATCAGAGAGCCCACATTTTAAAGGAGGGAAACTCAGTAAATTAATTGTTAATCAGTTGTTTGTGCTGATGAAGTCTTATTTGAATGCTGGACTTTATACCTTCACTCTGATCTGTGGAGGTTGTTGCTAATGTCACTAACTGTTGTTTTGGGTTTTTCTTCACAGATCTTTCAAAGCTTCTGTCATCAGCTGTTGACTTCTTGGGCCGACCTGTTCTGTGCACCAGTGGTTTCTTTCTTTTTCAGGACACTACAGGTTGTTGTTTTTCTCTTGTTCCCTCTTCTCTAATAGGGAATGGCTTGATTTTCTCCGATCAACATCTCTCTGACGTCCATGTTCACCTATTATTTTTTAAACAAATACAAATACAGTCTGAAAACACAGGTGAAGCCAAGATCAAGAACCACCTGTCAGTGAGATGTTCCAAAACTTTTGCTGACTTAAAACTTGGGTCATCTGATACCATAGGTGCTACAGTATGTTAATATTTTAAACTCAAATATGTATAAGCAACCTGGTGATCCTCTGATCATCTCAGACATCAAGAAAGGCAGCGTCGCACACAGGTATATATATACAGAGATTCGTTGGCTGCTTTATTAGGTATATTTATTATTATTTATTAGGTTTTCAGGTGATTCAACTACGGTATGTTTATTATTTGGAGCTCATTGTAGTGAAAAGTTCCTAAAATTCTGCCCTCACCCTCGTCTATGTAAACTGAGAAACACTTATCAGTGTAAATCAGTGCAGTTGGTTTACAGACAACTGCTTTTTGATCAGTTGACAAAGATTAGTAGTTATAAACAGGGTAAAATATAAAGTATATGCACATTTATTAATATGTTTATTTAACGTTAATGTATAAATGAAAGTTTACTCACATACGGATTTAGATATTCATTTAAATCATATTTTGTAATCAATGCAATATATTTAGATTTTCTAATCTAATTTTAAGAAGACTTTTGCATAAAGAACACAAACATTATACGCCTAAATTATGAGTAAAAAAAACTTACAACCTACACAACACTGCCATCTAATGGTCTGGGGTTTAAACACAACACAAAATAACCGATGTCTTTTATTATTATTTATTTCTTATTTTACTTTTCTTACACCTCTAGTAAAGATAATTGCAGTGAGAACTCCTTAGATTAGGCATATTAAGCTCTACTCCTGCCATTATGTATATTAAATATTTGTTATTGCTTTTTTTATTCTGAACTATTATTATTCATTTTAAATTATGATACTACAAAATCAATTCATAAAATAAGTTTTAAGTTTGTGTTTCAATATGAGAAAAAGGTGCTAACAAATATCCTCACAGTGAAGTTCCAGCTGTGTTGAAGCTCTGTCATCTGTCTGTGTGCTTAATTGGTTTTAACAGAACAGGATCTGTGTAAGGTGTGTTTTCTTTTTACCTTTAGGACGGGAACGCTGGAGCTCGGGGACAAGCTGCTGGCCATAGATAACATCCGTGTGGAGAACTGCTCGATGGAGGAAGCTGTTCAGATCCTTCAGCAGTGTGAGGAGCTCGTCAAACTGAAGATCCGCAAAGACGAAGACAACTCTGGTATCAGGAGTTTATATTACAGCCTCTGTTCAGGTGGAAGACGCCTCCCTCTGCAGAGGTTGATGCATCTGTCTCTAATTTATCACGCTGCCCTGTCACCACCTCACACATCCACAAGGAAACATAATCCCCAGAATTAGGTTTAGCATTTGGAGAATATTTCTCTGTCTTTCTGGCATTTTTAGGAAAGAAGTAAACATGAGGCTCTAACTTCTTACAAATAAATGATTGGGTGGCATCTATGGTAGCACCCAGGCATTTGTACGAAGAACCCTATGAAAATGAGGGAGACTCTGTCTGTGCTTTGATCTCTGTGTCAGCATGTGAATGAACCTTTATGAAATGTTTCAGATGAGCAGGAGGTGTCCGGCAGCATCATCTACACCGTGGAGCTGCAGCGGTACGGAGGCCCACTGGGAATCACCATCTCAGGCACAGAGGAGCCCTTCGACCCCATCATCATTTCCTCACTGAGCAAGGGGGGGCTAGCAGAGAGGTACATGTACAGATACAGTATATTAACATGAAATTCATGCTGTTTGCTGAAATGTATAAATTCAATTATATGTACTGTGTTATATTATATAATATATATTACATATTATATTAGTGTGTTCCTAATATTCTGAACGCCTCATGTCATGTAAATGAGCAGGACAAAACAACAGAGATGACACTGAATATTATTCAGTGTTATTGAACATTATTAGTGCAGGACAACACCATTTGTTGTTGGTCTTTGAACCGGACAGTATAATCCCACATTGCTCCTCGTGTGTGTTCCTCCTACTGACTAATGACTAATAACTGGTAATATCATTAGTGTTCATTCAGTTTCTGCAGGGTGCACTAACATCGGCCCGATGCACTCTTCTGTGTGTGTTGCAGGACCGGTGCGATTCACGTGGGGGATCGTATCCTGGCGATCAACAGCAGCAGCCTGAAGGGAAAACCACTGAGTGAAGCAATCAGTCTGCTGCAGCAAGCAGGAGAGACGGTCACACTGAAGATTAAGAAGCAGGGAGAACGTACGTACTGTCTGTACACAAACATCTACAACCAGTATTTTACAACCATTACGGGGTACAGTTCATATAAAGATCACAATCCACTGAACAATTACAGTGCTGTGAAATACTGTCTACAAAATAATAAAAGCTGCAGTCGCTGTATTCAAGCTGAATGTTGTGTATAGTGAGGGTGATGCGGCGGCTTAGAGACAGAGCGAGAGGGGATATTAGGAATCCAGGAACCTTTAACTGTTCTTACATACAATAATATTCAGATTTATAAAACTGTAATAAAATGTTAACTGAAAGAAGTCAAAGCTGCAGAGTGTGAGAAAGTTTCTAATGTGTGTTAAACTTGGTGTAGTCACTATAACGAGGCTCCAGTGAGGTGAGCGTGTGTCTGGCAGCAGAGGAGAGACTGAGGACATCTACTGACCGAAGATGAGACGACAGATAAAAAAATAATTATATGAATAGTTTTTATTTAAAACTGAAATTCATACACAGTCTAGTGAAACAGAGAAACCTATCTGAAGCTATCTGCTATGACCATCCTACGTTTTTAGAACAGCGCAGACGGTTGTGACTCTTTGGTGGTTGATGTCTGAAACCTTTGCACTCCAGCGTTTTCTGCTTTGTCAGGTTAAACTTAATAAATGAAATAATATTTTACAACAAGCAGAAACAAACTTCTGGTTCTGTTTAGTGTCAAGCCCCAAGTCCTGTGTGATCGGTCCCGGTCTGGGCCTGGGGACGGGACTCTGTGAGGACAACCAGGACGGAGAGGAGGAGCCGGTCGTCATGGTCGCGCCTCGGTCCAGTCAGAGAGCGTTCAACACACTGCCGTCGGTTGACAGCGCTGTCGAGTCCTGGGATGGATCAAACATGGACAGCAGCTTCACCACTCCGGGTGGGACCCTGACCTTTGACCTCTTCCTGACTCTCCTCTGTTTAAGCCATCTTGTATCTGAGCTGTGAGACCTACAGGCCTGTTTACTAATCTGTACAATGTCTGTTTGTTTGTAGCTCCACCATTTCAGTCGTCTCCGTACAGTTTCCACGAGTGGCGCAGCAACAAGACCTCCAACAGCCAATCGTCATCCTCCACTCGCCAGAGAACCAATCCGCTGTCAGATCTGGGTCTAAGTGATGACGACTGGGACCGCCCACCACTCGGAGGGTGAGTTAAAAAATCTAAGATTTAAATACTTAAACGAGTTTAAATAGCCTAAAAATGCAGTTATAACCTGAGGTAAAGGATCGGGGATCAGAGAAACCTGATTTTCTCAGGAAGAGAACTCGGATTTCTGCTACGTGGCTGCTTTTTATGAGACGCATGTGCAGAAGAAACGCTGCAGACACTCATCACTCTGCTACTTTCAGAAGAGACGAGATGCTGGAGCAAAGGGAAAACCATCCCACTATACTGCCTCATGTTTAAACCGTGTCTTTCCGCACACAGTCCCAACACAAAGTGTCCAGCAGACATATAAATAAGTCACTTTTCACAGTGTACGTGTTTGTCTGAGGTACGGGAGAAATCAGGTTACTCACCTGCTACTAGCATTGAGCTAACAGCAGTAACAGCAGTGTGTCTCTGTCTGCAGAGCCTGTAATCTGCCCAGCGGTCTAATCACTGACAGCAGGTACCACACTGACCTTTGACCTTTAACCCCCACACAGTTCTCCACCTGTCTGACCAACAGAAAACCTCACCTGGTGACCTTTGACCCCCACCACTCTACCACATACACCTTGTGGATGTGTATGCTGTTGCTGCACGTCTCCTCACACTGTCACCAGCATGACCCGTCCGTCACCAGCCTCCTCTGTGTGTGTGTGTGTGTGTGTGTGTGTGTGTGTGTGTGTTCTTCTCTGATTGACTGACCTTTGACCTCTCCTTCAGGTTCACTGTGGGCCATGACGGCACCGAACCAGACCAGGAGGAGAACTTCTGGTCTCAGGCTCTGGAGGATCTGGAGACCTGTGGCCAGAGCGGCATCCTGAGGGAACTGGAGGTGAGTAGTACTGCTAAAGTTACTACTGTTAGTAGTAGTAGTAGGTGCAGTAGCTGTATTATTATTTGTAGTAATATTTGTAGTACCAGGGGCTGGGTATAATTTATACTCAGTTTTAACAACAGTACCTTTTAAAATGCTGCCTAAACACACGTGGCCACCTATCTGTAGTACTTAACAAATGTAGTGTAATTATTGCCCAGCTCTATAAAGTAGCAGTACTTTAGGGCTGTACTGCTGTAGGATGGTGCCAGGACAGTGGTTTAATATTTTGCCTCTAAAAAAAAAATTTGGGATCAAAAAACAAAAACGGAATCGACAAAGGAAACACAGGCTGCTGCATGTGGAGCGCAAAGAGGAGTTCGTCCTAATCAGAAGTAATTTGTATTCCACACACAGCGACTAATTCTGAATCTTACACCAAAGAGGGTTTACTTTTTGGCCTACAACATGTGGTAGTAGAGCCACAATTCCTCCAGCAGCTGGAAGACCCTGATTTCTGAACAGGTGTGATGAAAAGATTCTTACAATCAAACGTTCTCCAAGAGGTCGAGCTTGATATCTTTCACTGAAATTCACAATAGTTTTTCCAAGTTTCCTAAAATGCAGCTGTTAGTTTCTCTTACCCATTTCTTGTTTTTGTAAGTGGTTCTTACTAGATTATACAAGTCCCTTATAAAGTCTTACTCTTAGACCAAAGTCTGTTTTAGTTACTAATATGTTTCCTTTTATTCAAATTTTATTTTCAATGCCAAAATTTAAAGTCACTTTCCTGACCCCATAAACGAGTTACGTGTTTTAACCTTCTTTGGAAATCCAGCAGTAAATGTTAGTGACTGAGCTGAAAAGAGAAATGACTCCTTCTCTTCCAGGACTCTGGAAACGAGACGCACCTCCTCACTCTGGTATCCTCCTTCCTCCCCCACTACTAACGCTCCCCCATCTTCTCCTCTCTCCTTTCTGTAAATGGACTTTTTAGCGTTGTCAAACATGTTAGCTGTTTTTGAATGTGACTCTAACCGCACCCCAGCAGCCAGCTGCAGACCATGGTGACGTCATTGTGACATATTAGTGACATCGCCCAGCTTCTGACCAATCACGTGGCAGAGTCGTGTTGCACTGGGCATGGCAATTTTGAGCAAGGCATGCTGGGAGAGCTTGTGCAAGGCCTGATGGGTAGTTTGTTTTGCCCGTCATAAAGCAAATCTGTCAGTCATGCATGCGTCTGACGAGTCTTTGAATTTGATTGGCTGAGAAGTGAGAGTCCGTTGAGTGACGTGAGCTAGATTGTGATTTCAAGGTTATTCAGTAGAAACAAAAGTAGATTCAAGAGTAGATTAATGAAAACAAAAATATATTCCGTTTGTAGATATCTTCAGTAGAAACATCTTTACATCAATAGATGTAGATCCTAACAGTTGAAATAACAGTAGAATCTCTCAGTCAAACTAAGAGCAGCTCCTTTCAACGGAATTTTGATTTGTCAATAGAAACATTCGAAACTTGTCAGTAGACGCTGATTATATTATATTATACAGTAGATTTTGTAAATAAAACAAGGTCTACTAGACATCATTATAGACAACAATAGAACCACTCACTAGAACAGCAGCAATAGAATTTATCATTAGAAACAGGTTTTGTCCTGGTGTGATCATGCCACCTGGGGTCAAAGGTTGTACCCACAGGTTACCTTATCTAATCTCCATGGTTTCGATGGATCAGTTAGGGTCTTAACGAGCCATCTCCTGATTGAATGACTTGGATTAACTGTTTCACTCTCATTGGTTGTCTCCAGGCAACCATCATGTCAGGGTCCACCCTCAGTCTAAACCATGACCCCACACCCCAACGCAGCAGTCTGGGACGCCAGGCGAGCTTCCAGGAACGCAGCAGCTCCAGACCACAGGTAAATGAGCCTGACCTCTGACCTCTGACACTTATTGTCTACTTACCTATGTATGTGATATGTATTATGTCATATTCCTCCCACCCTGAATCCTCCCAGGTGACTCCTCGGTCCAACACCTTACCATCTGACCCTCAACGCAGAGCTTTTGCCATGAGGAAGATGAGGCAGGAAGTGAATGAGATCCTAAACCAGAACCCTGTGGAACTCCACAAGGTGATCTACTCGGGAACATCTCTCTTGGCAGGTTCTGGACTTAAATCTAGTTATGATCCTAACTGTATGTGTCTGTGCCTGCAGTTGACTCTAGAGAAGGCCTCCGACCTGGAGGACTTTGGTTTCAGTGTTTCAGACGGTTTGCTTGATCGTGGTGTCTATGTTAACAACATCCGACCCGGAGGCCCAGCAGAGCAGGGTGGACTCCGAGCTTACGACCGAATACTACAGGTCTGAATATCAGAATACTGCACAGTGTCAGTTTCATACCCGTAAAAATTGGTCAGTGGCTCATAGTAAAATAAAATCCTAGTTTACATTAAAAGTGTCCTAGATGTTTCCTATGCTTCCACATAGGCCTGAGGGATACAATTAAGTAATACTAATATGCTGTTCAAATTCTGATAAAGAGGTTTGTACTTTCAGCTTTTTGAAAATTCTGCTCTTTAATTTTATTATATTTTTCTTAAGTTCTTAGTATTTTGTATTAGATTTATCCCAAAATACTTAAATACAAAATAAATAATAAATAAGTGATACATCACATGATATTGTCAATGGGAAATATTTAATACAGAAATCGGGGAAAATTCTGTACTTCACAGTTCCATTGGACAAATAACCATGTACTTATTCTGTCATACAGATCAACCACGTGCGGACCAGGGACTTTGACTGCTGCCTCGTAGTTCCTCTGATCGCAGAGTCTCCAAATCGCCTGGAGCTCGTCGTCAGCCGAAGCCCCACCTCCTCCTCTCTGCTGGCAAATCACACTGATGGCACCAACAACAGCAGCCACTCCCATCAGCCAACTGGAAGCGATCTGGGACCCTCTGAGCATCCAGGAGAGGATAGTGGTCCAATCAAGTGGAGCCAACCAGGAGATGGGCTAGGGGCAGGGCTTGGGGTGGGTCAGGTGAATAATAGTTCCTTATAGCAGATATAAACTGGATTTAACTGAAACTAACTGGTTCTCACCAGGCTGAACCAGAGGTCAACAAGGAGAATGATTAAACAAAGTTGCATCAAACTGGTTTAGAACCATCCAAACTGGTTCAGAGTGGACCCCCATGGTGCTACCCACACCCTCTGGATGACATTTGACTTCACTATAGTTTGAGCCCTGAACTGCTGAAGCAGCCTGAAAGCACACTGAAACATAATAAATCCTGATATTTTCACCTGAACCAGTTCTGCATACTGGTACTACAGTATCACTGGAACCAGAACTATGACTACTGCAGTCACTACTGAACCTGCTGGAGGCACAGACAGAGCTACTGTTCCAACTGGTCCAAGATAAATGGGTACTGGTTGTACCAGCCAAGAGTGAGGTCTACTGGTCTACTGAAGCCAGAGCCACAGCCAATGGTTACTGGTTCTACAAACCTAGAACTACAGCTACGGATTCTACTGGAACTAAAGCCACAGCTAATGGTCTTACTGGTCCAAGACACATGGGTTCTGGTCTTAGCCAGTGGAGAATCTTGGCCAGAGCAAGTGGTCTTACCTTAAGACCTGTAAGACATGGTCCTTGTTCATGTCATAGTGATCACAGAACCACGAATACTAAGCAAGAGCCATGACCGCTGCTTCTAGGAGCCCAGAAACGTAACTCCTGGCCCATCCAATCTTACTAGAACCATAACAATGGTTTTTGGTTGTACTTGCCAAGAACCACAATAGCACACAGATTGATAGGACTTAAGTCCAGAATCCAGAACCAGCTGATGCTTAGACAGGTTGCCATGCAGACTGGGGATGTTCCGATCAGGCTGTTTGGGGCTGATGTTACTGGGATTGTCCAAACCAATGCTGATTACTGAATAGTTACTGTTGTTAAACATGGTACAAAAAGCTTTTGGACATGAAAACTGTTTACAACCCACCACTTTTTGGTTGAAGTCCTGTTGTTCAAGTTAGAATCACTAACTCAGAATATTTTAAAAGGGAAAACGGGCAACTCTTGAATCCGTGTACATAGGTCTTAACAATTATGAAGCAGCTTGAGTGTTTGTCCAGTCCATCGAGTCCATCAGACGAAGTTTTGTAGCAATGATCACACTCAGTGTTGTTGGGAGTCTAAAAAGCTGTTCGACAATCTGAAAGCACTTTGAATTGTACAGCAGCCTTGACAGTGCCCAACACTTGTTCTGGCCTGCAAAGAGTGACAAATTAAAAGGAAATCCCACTGGGGTTATGGACAGAAGCATTAGTTTGTGGTCAGATGGTTTGGTGTAGGAGTAAAGACGGTTGAGATCTAGTCTTGAGATTGTGAAGTGTAAGATAAAACTGAAAATAGTAAAGTTTTAAGTCAGAGATGGTTGGTGTTAGGAAGGGTCGGTGTAGTTCAGGATGTAGTATAATTTTATCTTTGAGACAAGATGCATCTGCCCAAATTCAAATCTGACGTGCTGGTAATCAGTCAGTACTCAACAAGTCCATTAGTAAAGGCACTGGAAACCTGTAGACTGCATTTGGAGTCCTGTATTGAACAATGAACATTTTCATTGTTTCCATTAAAGGTTTTACTCTAACAAGGGTTTAATTAAACTGGAAATTCTTTAATACAACATCACATTTTTTTGTAGAAACATAATATTTTTGATCTTTCTAAAATGAAAAACAACAACAAATCTTAGAGTTGGAGACCAGGCAGTCACGATGGACTGGAAGTTTTGAGTTGCTGAATTAGTATTTTCTGATAATTATCTGATGTTGACTGATGTTGATCGGAGCATCCCTAATGAAATGGACAAAGACTGATGGTTTACTGTTTAGACTTTAGTTTTGTGCCATGAACAAGCTGCGGCCTGGAAGAGTAATAATAATCGTGTGACAATAATGATGACACTGAGCAGTTCAATAAGAATCTTTTTCTACTGTTTACACCTGTTGGACTGGCCACACTGTGTGTATGTATGTGCGCGTGTCTGTGTGTGTTTTAAACTCAAGGCCAGTTAAGCCCCACCCACCTCTTGGCTTTACTCCGCCCCCTCTTCTTCCCTAGGCAGGTAATTCTGAGAGATTCCGCTGATTGGCTGGAACCAATCAGAAAACAAAATGCTTCACTGCCTGTCTGTGATTGGTTCTCCTCACAAACCAACCAATCAGCTACCAGGAAGAAGCCAAGCATGCCCCCACCCAAGTCCCTCCTCCCCCAAGTTACAGTGATCTATTATGCTAATCGATTGGTGTGTTCTTTGATTGACTGTTGTCAGTTTTCTCTGTTTGTTTCCATGGTGACTGAACCTGAAAAGATGTAAAATAGATTAAAAAACGTTCAGTCCCGTCGCTGTTCACATCCAAATCATCAAACCCTGAAAATATTCACCTCATAATCACAAAAACATTACACAAGAAAAAACTCCTGTTAAAGCAGGAAATTACTGTGTGTGAGTGTGTGTGTGTGTTTAATTCTGAGAGATGTCAACATTTTCCTGCTTCACCTCAGTCTTTAAACTGGTCAATTAAAACCCTCCCTGAGCCGAACGGACTAAAAGCTGCTCTGCAACAGCTTCTGATCTTTGTAAACTGGCTGGACTCCATCACTCAGTGCTAGCATACTGTTAACATGTGGCTAACACACTGAACACAAGATAGCATAAACCTCATAACACATGATACCATAGAATTATCACAAAGGTAGCACAAGGCGAAAACTGTGTTTATCTGCACCATCTGGTAAGTGTTAGTTTAGCACATGTTAACACAGCCACAGCCAGTGTGTGGTTAGTACATACATAGTACAGAGCTAACACCTGCTAACACAGGGTTAACATGTGGCTAACACTGATATATATTTGTAGTGTCAGCACACACAGAGCAAACCTATCACAGGCCTACACCTAGATAGCAAGCAGCTAGCACACAACTAGCAGTTGGCTAACAGTGCTAGAACATGGCTAATGCACGGCTATCAGCTAGTTAACACACCTGACCAGCTCAGCCAGGTGTTAGCACACAGCTAGTCTCGGTCTAGTGTAGACTAGCGTAGCTAACAGGGCTATCACAGACTTATAAAAGAGCCGGTGTGGTTAACATACAATAGTTAGTAGTTGGTTAGCACACTGCTAGCACAGGAATAACACCTGCCAAGTACAGATAGGTGTTGGAACCATGTACTAACTCAGCCAGTTGGTGTGTGATTAACAAAGGGCTGACACTCGATAATAAACTGAACTAACACCAGGTGTTAGCATGTTTGCTATCTTCAGAGTAACTACAGAGCAAACGGGTTACCACAGCAACAGCTGGGAGAAAACGTTTGACCAATGGGAATGTGCCACAGAGTTGAGGGGCGTGGCTTCAGGAGGGTAAAGCCATACACACTGTGTTTGTTCGTTTGCATCTGTGTGTGTGTCAGAGTGTGTGCACGTGTGTGTGTGTGTGTGTGTGTGTGTGTGTGTGTGCGCGTGTCAGAGTGTGTGCACGTGTGTGTGCGTACATGTGCATGTGTGTAACATTGCAGGGATTTGCACTCCAGTGATTCACCTCAGCATCCACACACACACACACACACACACACATTGCACTGCCATTTGAAATAGTGGGTCAGATTAGTTTCCATGTAGCTTCACCAACCAACCAAACTGTATTTTTCTTTAAAGGAACAGGGATGTTGTAAAGTATTTTTGTACAAATTTAATACTTTGGTAGCATGATGTTCCTGGTGTTTGTCCTGTTGGGCTCCACTGCTCCTCCACCCCCGTTTGTATGGACGACTACTGAGCAACAATAAAAATAAAGACCTGCTGGGACGACTGGTCTCTATGTGTCATCTTAAAGTATTTTAAAAATATATATAACATATATATATAGTATAATAAACAATGAAACCATATAAATCCACAATGATTGGTGAATTAAACCTTCATCTTTCTCTACAATATTTAGTTGTAAGAATTTTCAGAAGGTGAATTTTATCATAATTATTTATTATTATTTTAAAAATCTCAGTTTATTGTGAAAAACTAATGTTTTTGCTTTAGAATATTTGAGAAATTGGTTTAAATGTTACTAAATATTAAATTTGCTGTTTTGTCCGCGGACCGTGAACCGGATGTGACGTCCCGTTCGGCGCTCTCCGCTCCTGAATGCTCGGTGGATCGGCGGTGGATTAGTCGGGTCTGTTTTCCGGTGTGTTGTTGCTATTAGCATCTCTCGGCGCTTCTCCGTCAAGTTTCTGCAAATATTTCTCGCTACAGAACCGGTGGAAACATTTACCGACATCTCTGCTGGAGAGATAAACACCGAGCCCGGCAGGAAGCATGTCCACCGCCCTGGAGAGCTACATTAACCGTATCCTGCTGCCTCTGCTAACTGGAAAACATGCTAACTGCCCATCTGAATGAATGAAGAAATGCTAGTTAGCGTAGCATCCATGCTAGCAGCCACATTTGCGTAGTTCTTTATCAACATGCGGCGGTGTAGGTTCGCTGTTGTAATGCGGAAATGTAGTTAAAGGGTAATTGTATTTTACGGTAGCACAGTTGGTCATTTATATGTAATTTATTCACGTTGTTTGAATATTTTTGTCCAGAAAATGTTGTTTCTTTAACTGTGTCTGGTTCAGGTACTGTGGCCATCGTCACCTCAGACGGAAGAATGATTGTGGTGAGTTTGTGTTTGTTACTACAAAAGTAGACAAACTGAAGGAAAAATGCAGCTATTTGAGTAAAAATGTCGTCAACTATGAGTGGAAATACCACTTCAAACTCTTTACTCAAGTCTGAATCCTTTGGATATAGTCTAAATGTTAGTTACATTACAATAGTACAACTACTGGAGGACGTGATTAATCTGAGCATCAGTTGAATAAAAAATAAATGAAGCTGATTTTAAAGCTGCTTCATCAGCAACTATGCTAGAACATCCAGATAGTTCAGGATTGGACGTGTCACACTTTATGCATCTGTTATTTTAATGGTTGATGCAGTTTTCTCACTGTTTTACTTACTGTTTTACTCTGTTTCTCTATTTCTAACTGATCGGGGGGTTTTCAGGGAACTCTGAAGGGCTTCGATCAGACCATCAACCTGATCCTGGATGAGAGTCACGAGCGAGTATTCAGCTCCAGTCAGGGGGTGGAGCAGGTGGTGCTGGGTCTTTACATCGTCAGAGGAGACAACGTGTGAGTTTTCACTGAAATCTTTATTCACAGTGTTTGATGACGGCTGTAGTGGAGTATTTGCTAATTCATTCTTAGTCTCTGTTTTGTTATAATGTTAATTTCTGACTCGCTGACTGAACCGTTAGTATTTTAGCTGCTTGTTGCTGAATGTGTGTGTCTGTGTTTCAGGGCTGTGATCGGGGAGATCGACGAGGAGACGGACTCCACGCTGGATTTAGGAAACATCAGAGCCGAGCCGCTCAACTCTGTGGTCCACTGACCTCTGAGTCCCCAGTGTCCTGATCGCTAATAATATGAATAAGACGTGTGCACGAGTGTTATTGAGGTTTCTTTGAAGAAACAAGTTTAACGAGTTCCTCTGGACCATCTGAGACCTCTTTGAGTGTTTAATGTGGTTTCTAAAAACTCTGCAAACCTTTTTCCGGGAACCTGTAGTGACGATTTTGAGTTTGTATTTTTTTATAAATAACGACGTGAGTAGAGTTATTAGACCAACTTTTTTATGCTTCAAGTGTTTTTGTCAGATTGAGATTGTTTAATAAAGTTTCTCTTGACCAAAACTTTATTAAAACAGGATTTTCTTTTACTTTTGCGTCTCAGTTGTTTGTTTTAGCAACGGTACTGAGACGCTGTGGGATGAGAACATGTTAGTACTTTTACTAAAGAACTGTAGGTACAGTTTTACAATTAAAAATCATGTTTAAAACTGAACCTTAAGTTAGTAGTAGTGTTAAAGTTAAACGTCAAACGTTTTTAAAGGAGAAAATATTTATTGTTGACTTATAAATACAACAAAGTCATTTTTGTTACAAGTAAAATGGTAAAAATATTGGTATAAGTATATATAAGTATTAGCTCATGAACTACTACCTGTGATTATAGAGTACTTAAGTAAATGTACTAAGTAACTTTCCACTGAACAGTACATTGTAGTATATTTTAAGTACCAAAGGCATCTGGGCGCAAGGTACAGTATATATGATTAAAGCAGGTTGATTAATCTTTAAAGCAGAGTCGGTGAATGTGTTTTCACCTGAAATATGAATGTTATTCAGTGACGTCAGTAGGAAGTTTAAATTCAAATTCAGCCTCTGAACTCGTCAAATATTAGCGGGAGTGTATTTAAGAAGATAAGTAAGTAGGAGGGATCAGAAATGATTGAACTAAAAAGACAGAATCACTGTCGTGAGTTAATCAGGCAGCAGAAGTTCCTTCACTAAAGTTCGTTTTTGTTGAGTTTGTGCGTTTTCGTCTGATCCCAGAATCAGAGCGTTCTGCAGTCGATTTATCTGGTCTGGAGTCGGACTCGGATCCTCGTAATGAATCCTCAACCAGGGGTCACCTGTAGGTACAGACAGACAGGTGAGGAAGAGTTGAACAGGTCTTCATCACCACCATCTTCATCATCCTCATCCTCACCTTTCTTCACCACCTGCCCCAGAGACACCAGCAGCTCCGCCCCCACGCTGTGATTGACAGGTTCTCCGGCCTTCGATCGACCCGCCCCCAGCTTATGAAGAACTTCAGCTAAAACCAAACCGTCCAGATCCAGAACCGGACCTGCAGGAGTCCGAGAACCCATTAATCACTAATCAAGAACTCATCAAACCAACAGCTTTTAATTGATTTAATGAGTTTCCATTGGTTTAGTGACACCTGCTGGTGAAGCTGCAAGTTCCCTGTAAACACGTGTTTTTATTTTAATGATAATTCATTATTTTAATAATACTAATAATAATAATAATGATAAAAATAATAATAATAATGATAATAATAATAATGATAATGATAACAATGATAACAATAATAATAATAATTATTATTATTATTGATAATAATAATAATAATGATAATAATAATAATAATGATAATGATAATGATAATGATAATAATAATAATGATGATAATAATAATAATAATGATAATAATAATGATAACAACAACAATAATAATAATAATTATTATTATTATTATTATATAATAATAATAATAATTATTATATAATAATAATAATTATTATTATATAATAATATATAATATATCACTTTATTGATCCTCTAGGGAAGTTGTTGGACAGGACATGTTAGAACTACTACGAGGTTTCAGTGTCCGGGAATCGAACCACTCACCTGGGGTTCAGTGGACCACCTGAGCTACTGCCCCAAAACACATGTTCCCTGACCGGGAATCGAACCCGGGCCGCGGCGGTGAGAGCGCCGAATCCTGACCACTAGACCACCAGGGACCGTACTCACCGTGTCCAGGAGCCTCCAGCTCCGTCTGATGCTCGGCCCTCCTCAGGACTGAGTAGTAGTCCGTGTGGGGGGAGCACAGGGACCGAGCCGCCTGCGCCGACACCCCCTGAGCCTCCATCATGTCCTGGAACTTGGCCAGAGCCGCTCCACCGGTCACAGCGTCGCTGATCCGCTTCCTGCCTTCGGATAAATCAAACACCGAACCGGTGATTGTGAGCAGCGCACCGCCTGTGGAGACCAGAGCAGAGGAGAACCGATCACATCGATGACAAGAATGATGAAACCTGGTGGGTTTAGATTTATTATTATATACAATTATTATTATTTTATCATATATTTATTTTGGATTATTATTTATATTATTTATATTTATTTATGTTTTATTTCAGTCTGATGTGAGTTTTTTTAAACGATTCCAGCTGAACCATTAAAAAGTGGATGTCCCACTTTCTCCAGGTTCCTTGAACTACCCATTGACTGACTCCAGGTTCAACCTCAGGTGTGAACTCAGTTTCACAGTTTGGAGCTTTTCTTTAGTTTTAATGTGATTTTATGACTCAGGAATGAGAAACTTGAAAAGCAGATAAATGTCAGTTTGTATTCAATTAACACTAAATGTTGATTAGTGAAGAGAAAGTTTATTAAAATGTGAGAATTTGCTGCATTTGTTTTGTTTGTTTGCTTCTATGGAGACAAAACAAACAAACACATTAAAATGAGTTGTTCTTCGTGTTCAGAGCTGATTTTTATTATTATTTTAATTTTGGTGTCAGAATTTTAAATTTAATCAACTAGAATTATATTTATGAACATTTAAATTCTCGCCCATCATCTGAATCATCAGTCAACCGAACGTTACTGTGTAATAATTTTCATTTTGGATTCAGACAGATGCAGCTGGAGACGTGATGTCGAACGAGGCTGTGAGTCAATTTTCACTTTGTCTTTTTCCCTGATTGTAATTTTTTAGATCGACTGATGAAATGAAATCAACAAAAAACAAAAACAACCAGAAAAAAACAAAGATTTAAGTGGTTTAAATCTCATCGAGCTGCTGGTTCTGAAACGTTGGAGCGACTCTAACATCAGGGATGAAATATTTGTTTGTGATTTGAGCTGATCTGTCTTCATCAGTCTGTTGTTTGGTCATTTTGAACTTTCTCTGCTTCTGTTTTTGTTTCTGATCTTTGACAAACGCTGAAGTTCACGATTTACTCAGTAATGAAAGAGTTCAGGGTGTCGCAGTTACCCAGAGTAGTGACCAGCTCCATCAGGTCTTCAGGTCCGTTCCCCTTCAGCGTCTCCAGAGACTCAACCACCTCCAGACTGTTGCCCACACATCGACCAATGGTGGCGTCCATGCAGCTCAGTACTGCACCTGTCGGGATCCCCAGTCCGTTTCCTGCCCTCAACTGAAACGACGATCACACACAGAGGTCAACAAAATACAGTGAGTATTTCACAATAAAGGTCCATAAGAAAGGAGAGATTTGGGAAGGATTTTATTGTGAAAAGGTCACTTTACCAGTGACTGTGCTAATTCTTTGGCACTGCTCAGATCTTTACACAAAGCAGCTCGTCCAAACTTCACGTCCAGCATCAGAGCAGACAGAGACTCGGCTCCTTTCTTCGAGATGATCGAAGCTGAAAACGCGACAGAACAAACGTGTTAAAGTCGTTTTCAGCAGAGCCGACGTTCAGCAGGACGCAGGTTGTTAGCAGGTACCTGTGATCAGAGGCAGGCTGTCCACGGTGCTGGTGGTGTCCCGCACGGCGTACAGGACTCGGTCTGCAGGAACCAGCATCTCCGTCTGACCCACGATGCAACAGCCCACAGAGTCCAGGATCTGCAGAATCTGGAGCCAGTTCACTTCTATTAGTCTGAGGTTTCTATTCCATTTAGGTAAATCAGTAAAAGTAGAACTTCCCATTACCATGGCAACAAACAGTAATTAGTGTATTTAACGAGTTTATCAAATATTTGTGGCAGATGCTCAGTATCATTACACAAAACTACTGTGGACCTGAACTCAGCAGAAGACTTGACCTTGGTTTTATTTACACGTTAACATTCTGCTGACTTGACAGATCAGACTCTGAACTACTGGTTGGTTTTGATTGGTTAACAGAGATTCTGATGGTTTTACTGGAGAGGGTTTGGAACCAGACTAGGTCATGGGACAGAGTGATACCTCTTACCTCACATAGACAATCTTTGGTAGTGATTCAGAAGCTGATTTCTTCTTTTCGTCAAAATAATTGTTTTAATTTACGTGTCTTAGTTTTTTAGTCTTGTTTTATTCTCAGCAGATTCATTTACTCCATGAAACCGACTGACAGAGACCTTCTTAACTGTGAAGCAGCTAAATCCTGCAGAATTTATGAGGATCAGTTTAATTAGTTATTAGTAATTAGTGTCTGAGGGGTGAGTTAATTATTGCACCTGCTCCGTTGATTGGTGGATGTTGAATCCTGGAATCGACTCCAGTTTATCCAGAGTTCCTCCTGTATGAGCCAAACCCCGACCACTGATCATAGGCACCTGACAGAAACACACCTGAGGTTATGACATCATTGATATTTATCACGTGTGAGTCTCACATGTTGCAGCTGACGTGAAGCAGTTGTTGTGTTGGAGGTGTTCAGTGAAGACTCGTCTACCTTACAGCCGCAGGCAGCCAAAGCAGGAGCCAGCACCAGACTGACTTTATCCCCGACTCCGCCTGTCGAGTGCTTGTCGACCACTAGCCCCGCCCACTCCTCTGGCCATGACATCACTTCCCCTGATGACATCATCTCTCTGGTCAGGGCCTCCGTCTCGGTGGCAGCCATGTCCTTCAGCCAGATGGCCATCAGCATCGCCCCTAAATCAGACAGAGACAGAGGAGCTGGAGAAAGCTGCTGATGGACGGTGCTCAAACATGAGTCGGACGCTTCGTACCGATCTGGGCGTCCTGGATGGTTTTGTTAGTAACAGCCTGGATGAAGGCTGCAATCTCCTCATCACTCAGGGCTCCTCCGTCCCTCTTCTTCTTGATCAGATCTGGTATCCGCAGCATGACGACCTGAAGGAGAAAAAGCAGTTGAAGAAATTAGAATTTGAATGTTTGGTTCTGAAAATCAACAAATATAAAATAATATTATAAATACAGGTGCTGGTCCGATAATTAGAATATCACCAAAAAGTTGATTTATTTCACTAATTCTGTTCAAAAGTGAAACTTGTATATTATATTCATACATTACACACAGATAAAGGTTCTGGACTCACAGGTAAACTGCTTACTAATCAAATCTTAGTACTTTTCCATATAAGCCACAAATTAAATCTGAATTCTGCTTTCAGTTGTGTGTCGTCCAAAACTCATTAATTAATGATTAATGTAAGATTAAAGGACAAACAAGAAATGAAGAAGTTTCCAAACCTGGTTCTTCAAAGTCCGACTCAGAGCTGGAGGACGAGATCTTTCTCCAAGAGGTAAATCGCTCTCTTCTGTCGTCGTCGGTGCTTTAAAAGGTTTTTCTCTGGAAAGTCACAGCATTTATAAAAACAGAAGTGAATCCAGCAAAGGGAGAAAGTGAAAGAAGGAATCACATTAAACCAGAATTACACAAGATCCTCGTGTTCTGTAAGTCGGGTCAGTTCTGTGTCAAAGGGTGGTTCATTTTTTATTTGTTGCCTCCTGAGATCAGAACCGTCCCGTCTCTGCTGTCAGACAATTTCTACAGTTTCCAGTTCATTTTTTGATAATGGATGGATACTTGGTGCTCAGAGGGCTGTAGCAGAGCGTAGCAGAGTGTAGCAGAGTGTAGCAGGGGGACTGACTAGCAGCTGGACTCTTTTACTACTGAGCTGTTGTTAGAAACTGGTTCAGGGTTTTTTCCTGTTGATATTGAAGAACAGTTTATAGTTTCTCATCATGGACTGTTGATGGTGAAATGATGGAAAATCTCTCTTTAATATTAAATGTAATACGTGTGGAAATATGAAGCAACTTTAAGGCAGCGGTCCCATTTTCCCATTTTGTAAAAACTGAGTCATGAAGGATGATTTAATGGAGCAGTTACCTAATCAAACACAGACAATCCTGAAAAGGGATTTCCTGCTAAAGAAAAAGGGAGTTGGTCGAAGTTATGCTCAGAAAGTTTTTGTATCTTTGTGTATTTTGTTTTTTTTTTTACTTCGTATCCTTGGAGTCTTCATGTTTACTGGTGTAAACACATCAGTTACAACACAAAGAAAAGATTTAAGGACTGAACTGAACCTTTTGTTGTCGTCTCTAAAACTCAGACTGTCGCTGACAGATGAAGATTAAACCTGCTGAACCACACACTGAGATTTAAACACACACCAGTACCCACAGGTACACAGGGTACACAGTACCTGTGGGTACTTTTAAAGTACCTGTGGGTACTTTAAAAGTACCAACACATACTTTAAAAGTACAGATACATAAAGTACTGACACATACTTTAAAAGTAAAGAAACATAAAGTACTGACACATACTTTAAAAGTACCAACATATATGTGAAAACATATCTTTCACTAGTTCAGAGTAGAGGACAGTACCTGGTCTGGTGGTGTGGTCCGTAAAGTGCCGTCGACCCTGCAGCTCATCATAAACCAGCTCCAGGTCACGAGTCCACCGGCCAATGAGAGAGCAGGGAGGAGGAGATGAGTGACTAATAGAACCAATCAGGTTTCAGATGTGGTTTTACTCACATAGAAAAAAACAAAAACAAACCAAACTCCTGAGTCAGGTTGAAGTTTCACAAACCAAACAAAGACTAGAATTCTAGAAGTAATTAATGAACTTAATATTAATCAATCAACTTTAACATCAGTTTAAAAGCTGTAAAGGTGTGAAGCTCACCTGGTTGTTCTGCAGCTCCTGTTCCTTCGTCACCTCAGCCTCCTGAAGGTGAAAGTTCAGCGTGTTGTAAAAAAAGCTTCTAGTGTCGCCTCTCGTCCAATATAAGATCTGTTCATGTGGTGCAGTGGGTTTTATTAATAATAAGAAATCTAAATTTAAAATTTAAAGGGCAGGTTCACGTTTTTTACTAGTTGTGTCTCTATGAACTTGAACTCTCAGCTAAGATGTTTAAATATGTCGTAATGTTTGTGTCTTCATCCACAGATAGAAATAAATGCAGCGTTTGTGAAATGGATCAGGACCAGTTTACAGGATAGTTCTGAAGAAAGAAGTTAAAACATTCATCTGTTACGAACATGAAGAATCCTTAAACTGAGTCAGTGTGAAGTTCAACTGTCAGAGGAGGAAAAATGAAACTTCTTCTAAATCAAATACATTTCTGGCCCCTAACAACCCAACAGCTTGAAAATAGAGTGATGAAGTTATTAATTGTAGATAAAGTCCCGGCTCCCTACACAAACTGTACCTGCAAAATGAATTTATAATAAAACGTTTATCTGTCGACAATAGAAGCTTCAACCTTCACATCAGTCGCAGCTTTTCAGTACAAATCTCTCTCTTTGTTCCTTCAGTCGAGTTCAGCAGAGAAACGCAGTCCAGGAAACTTTGTTTGACTAAATTTGGAAGAAAAATTGAGCCTGAAAAGAGCGTTTGACAAAGATCGACGTGATTTCAAATATTTATATTTATAATAATAAAAATTCCTTCAAGAGAGAAAAATGATGTGGAGTAAACCTGTGGTTGGAAGTGTGGAGCCTCCACCAAGGTGTTGTTATCCTTCTCTAATCCCAGTGGAACATGTCAGTCATTAACCCACCAAACGAGGTCAAAGGTTAAAACCCAGAGGACCAGCAGCTCTCACCGTGAAACAACCACAGACAGACTCGGTGTTAACTTTGTAATAAATGACCGTTTATTATAAAGTTTACAATCTGTTGCGTTTGCAGAGCTCATCAGTTGTCATCGTGTGCTCTTCAGTGTTTAGAAAAGGGAAGAAAGAAAAAACTACAAGTACACACACGCCACTCAGTCCAGAATAAACTACACACATACTGTAAAAAGAGGAAGCTAGAAAGGAGGAAGGAGGGAAACCAGAAAACCATTAAAACCAGGTGAATATCAGGAGCAGGAAGGTTCCACACACAGGTAAGAAAGCCAGGATTCTCAGCCAATCAGCAGGAAGCTGAGACGTTACCATGGTGACGTTTGTTTATAGTTCCGTTCGGTGGCGGCCATTTTGGCTCTTTACTCCTTTTGCCTTCTGCAGTTCTCTGTTTTAATTAATAAATAAAACGTTTGTGTCATATTGAACTTAAATTTAGTTTTTTAAAACTATTAATACTTCAGTCTAACTTTAGTCTTCTCAAAACAAATACTTCAAATTAAAGTCGTTTTTAAAATTGATTTGAGTTTGTTTTAAAAAAGTAGTGGTGGAAGTAGGAGTCTGTAGGAGTTAGTGGTGCTCGAATCCTCTACTCGAGTGTAGAAATAGGTTTAAAAGAAATCTTTTAAAATAATTAAGTGAAAATAGAAGTACTGATGTGTACTTCAGATACCCAGATAGTACTCGTAGCACGTTACTCCCATTTCAGAACCGCTGGTAAAGTAGGAACACGTCATCATTCATCAAATCAATACACAGATTTTTACAAAGAATCAGCAAAATAACTGAAGCTGACGGATAAATGTTGAAGTAAAAAGTTAAATACTCCACAGTTGTACTGATGGTAGTAATCGTAGTAGTCAGTAATGGAAGAGGTACTTAGATCCTCTTCTTAAGTAAAAGTATAATCACAGTGGGTAAATGTAGTAGTCGTCGTACTACTACTACAACTAGTTTGTTCAGTACTACTAATACTAATAATTTACTTTCTTTAAGAGTTCTTAAAGCCTAAATTCAGATTACTGGATGTAGACATTTGAAACAATAGTTAAAATATTAAATTTACAACTGATAAAAAACTATATTCAAACTTTTTAAACCAGATTAAAGAGAATTAAAACTTGATGATTAGATACAGATTTTTAAAAATGTCTTGGACGTGTCGAACCAGGGAGTGACAGAAAACTGTAGGCACTGGTGTTTAACTGTAACTAAACTGACTGGGTCCAATCTGAAAACTGGACGACTCACAGATCTGGAACCAGGATGAAACTGGACTAAAGCAAAGGACAGAAAAGAAAAACAGGTAAACGTGAGTCATCGTTTCTGTAAACGGTGACAGGCGGCAGAAGGCAAAACACAGAGGGACTATTTCTTCCCAGTGGAGGAACACAACTGATTTTACTTCATCACCATGTTGCTGATCATATGTTAGCGTCAGGTTTGCTGGTTGTTTCTGATTGGCTGAGAAATCCTTCGATAGGTGACCGACCTCACGTCAGGTGCGTTAGCGTACAGAGGGACCTGAGGTCACATGACCTGGTCATCACTGATCTACATCCACCCTGATTTCACTGTTACACTGCAGAGAAAGCGACGGCCCACGTCTGGTCCAGTGGATGACTCTGTACAGTAGACTACAGTCCGTTATAACATATACTATACGGATACGTGTGTGAAATGTGATGTTCACTCTGTAAACAGCTACACAGCAGGCACTTCAGAGATGTTTGTGGTATCAACATATTTCCTGCTGGTTTGTTCAGTCGAAGTCTAGAAAGCGACTGAAGTTCACGTCACTCGTCTCTTCATTATAATGTGGAATAAGTCTGGTCCCCTTCTAGTTTCCATTATAACTAACATCCACTAACACTGTTAAATATGATGCTGCCACTGACCCACATGTAGAAAACATGGTCTAAAATCCTTTTACACAGTTTTTGTATCTACACTGATTCTTAAAAACGACTTTGACCATCTAATGCTGTCGTACAGTTTAAACTAGGGGGTGGCCCAGTCAGGTTTATTTGGTGCTGATCCGAGTCCTTTAACCTGATTTACATTTTCCTGCAGTAAATGGTGATTAAATATGTATCTGACACATTAAAATAAACAGTGTCCAACTTAATCTGACTGTAACTTCTGATAGTTGTTAACGTCTCACTCTGTTGAACCTGGAACTAAAAAAGCAGCAGTCTGTGATTGTTAATGGGAGTAATGGTCAGTGAGAGTATTAACAGTCAGCTGTTGTCCAGAAGTCATTTGATCCAAATACTGAAGTTTCTGCTCTAAAAACCAGTGTTCCAGGTTTTCTTTTTTATTTTAAGACCAACTTGAAGACTGTAAACTGCAGTTGGAACAATCTGTGGAAGTCATTGGGAATCTCAGCTCTGTTTGATCCAGAGTGGAGCTTACTCAGAATTTCCTCTCACTTGTGGTTTTGAAACTTTAACATTGACGTCAGTGTTGGTGTTGATTTGTAGCTGTTTACAAAGGCTGAATATCACACAGGGATAAACTTTAAAGACTAGAATCTACTAAAATATTACAATATAAATTTTATTGTCTACTATACTTTATATATTACACTATAGCTACATTATTCTAAAATAATATATATTATAGAGACTGTATAGTCTACTGTAATGTGCTGTACATACACTATACATTCGATACCTCTGTGGTCTGTCATGGGCAGATAGAACGGGGCCTTATTGTGGACTTTGGAAATCATGTGTTCATATATGTAAGTCAGAAAAATATAGATGCAGTATTTGTTGTGGAAACAGGCACTGGGAACTTGATTGTGCTTTAGAGGAGAGACTGTATCATGTCAGGTAGCTGTGTCAAATCAGTGATATTTACCGCGTGAAAAAATAAATGACAGCATCGTAACGTAACACGTTGCAGCCACTGCAGAAACCAGTTGTATTTAGTTTGATGGGGTTAAGATGAATGATGAAGATCTCATGTTGAGCCAACTCTAATTAACAGTCTACAAAACCTACGGGGGATGGACGGTGACCAGTTCATCAGACACTTGTTGGAAGATGACGCTGTTAATGCTATGCCAGCAGTTTCCAGTCTTTGTGCTAAGCTGTGCTAAGCTAAGCTAAGCTAAGCTAAGCTAAGCTAAACACACTGTGGGTGAGGGGACTTGTTTTGTTGAGTTTAGCTCATGATTGCATTTTACTAAGAGATATTTGCTGAAAGCTAGACTGACAGTGTTGGCACCTTGGCTACCTGTGGGCCTTTTACAACGCTTTATTATAGGGTGGGGCAATATATCACATTAGATTATATCTTTATGCACGATGTGTAACATATCTGGTAACAGAATCAGTATATAAACATGTAACAAATGGTCTGTAACTCACCAACGCTGCAGCTTCCAGTTTATTTAACTAATCTGCAGATTATTTTCTTCATTTCATATTATAAACTAGTGATTCATGCTTGAACTGGCCTCAGTTTACTGCAGTGTAAAACCTCTAGATGGGGAATTTAGTCATAGATGCCAAATAAAAACGGCTAATAATCCCATTTTCAGCTTTATGACAGATTATACTGTAGTTGTAGGCTGAGTTAAGGACATTTTGTTCATTAAGGTGCTGTGTTTCCTAAAAACTAACGCTGTAAAAACACATTTGAAATTATTATATATTTGCTTTACTTCATTCATATTTCGTTACAAACAGCAGCTGCGACTCTTACTGCTATAAATCATTTATTATGTTTTAGAAACTGCTTATAAATGCTAAAAGATGTTGTAAATGTACTGTTTAGTCTGTCAGGCTGATAAACACAAGCAGCAGTAGATAAATGGAGCATTTTTCTGCTCCGTCTGCAGATTATTAATCTGAATGTTGTCCTCTATTCACAGTCTATTTTGTTGAATACGTATAACGATGACAACCTGTCAGATGCAGGACTGAAGACTAAAAAACTAAAATGTCTCAATCGTGTTTTTCAGCATTTTGAAGTGTAAAAGAAGATTTTGGGAGAATAAACTTCCTCTGATACTTGCTGCATATAAAATATTTCCTAAATTAGCTTCAGGTTTTAGTAAATACGTCTTAAGGCATCCTTACATGTCTAGTATTCAATTATTTCCTTCGTCCCTCATCCACGTCTGTTGAAGCTAGAACATGCATTTTCTGTTCTCTTACAATCACCACGCAGCTCTGCTTGGTTTAGTTCAGCTCGTTAGACTTTGAGTGGGCGAGTGGGGAGTTTTTATTCTAGTGGAAAGAGAAAACGCTGCATCATTGGGAGCCAATGGTTGGTGTAAACCAGAACTAATCTGTTAGTTTTGGCAACAATTTTTGATTATTTCATAGTTTCCAGTTCTAAAATGTGGAAACGTTTGTCTTTGATGAAACATCTTTTGGTTTTGGACTGTTGTAGACATTTAAATGTGTGTTGTCTCGATTAGTACGAGCATCATTTTTCTAATATTTAGTCAACAAAGTGATTGATAGTTGCAGCCCTGAAATGAATGCAGGGTTAATGCTTCATTTGTGTCTAAATATGGCCACTGATTTAGAGAAAACTCCATTTATGGCAGGGAGGAAATCCCAAATATGGCAGGGAGGAAACTCCATTTATGGCCTGTTTCTGGCTCAGCCATACCCGATGTATTAATTTAGAATGAAACCCTTGAGTTAAAGGGGGTTCACCTAACAGTTTCAGGTGTCAGTGTGAGGGAAATATAGGTGGGGGAGGAGGAAGGTATATTCTGTACAGATGGCTTTAAACAGATAGCACCGTGTACAGTAAGCCCTCGATAAGCAGGTTAGAAACCAGAGAGGTTTACAATTGGAGCTCTGCTGCAGCTCTCCCTGAAACACAGCACATCAGCACAAAGTGACACTCATTGACAAATCATTATGAATTCCAAAACATCACCGCAACTTACTTGAAATTCAACTCATTGTCAAATCATAAGAAACTCAAAATCATTTTCCAAACTATTATAAACTCTGCAAGTCATCACCACCACATTATTATTACTCATTATTCATAAATTCTATATGAGATATGAACTCAAAGTTAACACAAATTCTTTATGAGTGATATTTGGAAAAAATGCTAAGTCACAAGAACTTTCTGAAAAAGACAGAAAATTATCCTCATCTAACATCTCCTGTTGTTGTTGTTGATGTTGTTGTCGTTTCGGTCACGTTAGAGACTCCGAGCAGCTCAGAAACCGTCCAGCTCTGTTAGCAGAAGTCCAGTTAAACTTGTTTAGGGAAGAAGATTGGCACGAGGAGAAGAACCTCTCTTATTTGTAGTTAGTTTGTCAAATCGGCTCTTTTATCAATGTCACATCACCTGTTGATGCAGCAGAGCTCTGTGTCCAGCGCTAACTGAAGGAAACTTAGTGTAAAGGTTGATTTTAGTAGGATCGCTAACTGGAAACTGGATATTTAATCACATCAGTATCTAGCATAAAAACAGAAAATCCAATTTTAATTCTAACAGGCGTTGTTGCAGTATTTTGAAAAACGAGACAGCTAGTACAAATTGTTAGTGTTAAACTTTAAGGACCAACCACTAAAATCCATCCGATGGAGAGTGGAGATATGAACACGGGATGAATTTCCAACGAAGATGCTACTTAAGAAAAAATAAAGCCACAACTTTATTTAACAATATAACTAGTTGTTTGAGCCAAATTTAATTGTGGATTGTGGATTTAATGGTCTTCTATACGGAAACTTTAACTGTTAAAATGACAAAAGGAGTATTTAGTCTGGACAAATCTTCTTGAGCTGCGCTTCTTAACCCTGTTTGTTATATTAATAACTGAATGTTTCGTATGTGTTCTTTGCTCACGATCGTCTTTAAGCTCAGTAAATTCCCTGCACTGGTTTTATAAGAATGTTTTTCGCTGTTGTCTTTTTAGGAAGTAGTCTGAACACACTAGGTGGTGGTCATGGTGATGTAATACATAAAAAACAAACATGTCCACACACAGTTTTCCATTTCCAGGAGATTCACTTGGATCAGGTGGATTTCTTTAAGATCAGTAATTCTGGTTGGTTGTTTCCAGATGCGACGGTTTGTTCTTTTACATAGTGAATAGTCAAATAGTCAAAGCCAATCAAAAGGTCAGTTTTTAAGATCAGTCTGAGGTCCTTTGTTGTGACGGATCAGTCGATATAGACTTTGATGTCTGTGTTAGGTTAACATGTTAAGAAATAACTGAGACACTGACTGTATCAGTTTGTCTTTCTATTTTAATATTTAATAAATTACAGTGTTGGTTGGAGGATTTTATTGCGCTCGACTAGAAGAACAGATTAAACTAAATAAATCTGAAACTAAGTTAAAACTGGACACGGAGCTCGGTGCCTGGTCGTTCTGTGTTGAATTGATCAAAGGGCTGAAAAGTCAAAGTCACCGAATCCTGGGTTCCATGTGCTAAAGATTAAGTCACTACTAATATTTCCTAGTCAAAGAGACGGGCTAGTGTCTGACCAAGAGTCAGGGGTTATGAGGTCACGGTTCCAGATGTCTAGAGGTCAGAGGTGAGGGGTCAAGTGGAACTATCCAGCAGTTGTCTGAGTGCCCTCTCAATGTTGATTCGGTGTCCTAATCGGGTGACGCCCAACTCCACGTAGTCCTCCTTGGTAAGGGCGGGAAGATGGGAGCCTTCGATCTCGTGTTCCTGGAAGCGCTGGCGGTGTTCGCCCAAGCCCACGCTTTCCAGCCAGTCTCCCACGTCATATTTATTCCACAGGCTGAGGGGCCTCTGCCTCCATGGCCGAAGGGCTAGTAAGGGCCCACTGAGGACAGGGGAGGGGCAGGGAGAAGCGTGGGGTGAAGGAGAAGGGGAACGAGACCTGGTTCGCGCACTGGCGCTTCGCATGACAAACCGAACCTCCTTGGGTTCTGAAGGTAGACTGAGACTGGATGATTTCAGGATGGTTAGACCGCGACCTGAGCTCAGATCAGGCCTTTCAGAGCAGGGGGCTGAAGATGAGGCAAGCCCTATTGACCTATCAGAGGGGGAAGGAGATGGAGAGGGACTCCGGCGGGTAACAGGGTAGCGGCTTCCTGGTCGGACTGTATAGCTGGTGCCAAATCCTCGCTGGGAGATGGTGTGAAGTTCACCTAGACTCGAGAACAACCTGCAACACAGACGGGAAATGAACGATGTGTGAACCTCCACAGTTATCGTTTGAGGTGCTTGAATAATGATTTGCTAATCTCATTTGGGGCTGGAGCCAAATATTCAGGCACGTTTCTGTTATATAGGTATTTAGTTTCCAGCAGAAGTAGCAGCCTCTTATTTTTTATCATCAATTATAGAAGTATACTGACACCAGAAGCTTTGAGCTTTCCATTAAAAACTCCACTGATTCATCAAAGGACAAAAAATTAAGATTGCAGAAAAAGTTGATTGCAAATTGTTCTTATATTAACTTTTAGTATAAATATCTTTCAACATAAGAGAGAATATGCAGAAATATGCACCTGATAGTTAAATACACAGATCATGCCAAGAAGACGGGAGCTGAAGTCATTATCCTTACGTAAATGCAGCATCCATGCAGAAAACATGGAAAGTAAAATGAGACCGTTACAGTATGAAAATGAAAAATCTCAGATTTTACTGTTAAATTGAGTTAAATTTAGTCTGGATGCTTTGCTCACTAAATACCACACAAGGATCAAAACGTTAATGTGATGCTAACTCTAATTGGATATTTAAATGACAGCATGACAACATTGTTTAATTCAAGATTCAAAAAATGTTATTAATCCTAATGTACTTTGCTTTACACTTTTGTGTTTTTGGTTTTGAGCTAATCCAAAAAAATGTTTGACAGCTTCTTTGAGGCATCACATCAACTTGTTGAAAAATGCTAAGCTCAGCAGGTTCGCCATTATTTTTTTTACTGTTGCTATGCGATGATTGGATGAACCCCTTTGTGAGGGAGCTGTTTAACAGTCAAGTCCAAGGGTTTATTCCAAAGAGGAATGGGAGAGTAATTTTACATTTTTAGTAGTTAGTCATCTGCAAAGAAGATGTACGTTAATGAGCCGTTAGCTAATGAAAATGATCTCTCGACGATAACGAGAAATGTTTACCGAGATAAAAACCTACGATTTACTCACTCCACTGTCCAAACATCTGGAACAACACAAACAACAGATTTTGTTACCACTCGCATACAACACGTGTACACACACAGACACAATTACTATCAGATCAGGAGTACTGTAGTATTCCCAATATGTTTCAATGTACCTGGCGCCTCCTACTGGGGACCTCCGGCCCGGATCGAGGGGGCTCGGCTCCTCCCCCAGAGAGTGACTGTCTTTGTTAAGCAGTTGTAGCCGATTAGCGAGATCCAGCCCAGACCCTGCCCTGCCGCTCAGCTCTAATGCTGATGCAGACCGACTGGTCAGATCCACAGCTGACCCCGAACTCTGACCTCCTAGTGCTGCTGGACGGCCGCCTCCTTCCTCTGGGCTGAGGCCTCGCCGCTCCTCCCCACGGTCGTCCCCTCCGCCCCAAAGCTTGGACCTCCTCTGGAATAGGTAGCGTGGCTGCCGGCCGCCACCACTAGTAGGGGAGGAGCAGAGGGGAGAGGAGGGGGAGGAGGAGGATGCAGCAGAGGGGAGGAGCTCACTGTCTGATGATTGCTTCAGCAGTGGGTCCCGAAGTGCCGAGCGGCCCCGGCCAATAGGAGAACGAAGGCGGGGTTTTAGGCCAGATGGTGAGGTGGAGGACGATGAGGGAGATGGGTGAGTAGCAGGTGGTGAGGAGGGTGAGGTCGGAGCAGGAGGGGAGGCCAAGGTGATGGAAGGAGGCAGTGAGCTGGGGGAGGAGGAGCTGTCAAGGAGCCGCTCATCACTTCCTTCCTCCTCATCTCCTCGTCTGCCCAGAGAGTCAGGGCCACTCTCTCCTCCACCTCCCTCTCCACCACGTCGTGGCAAGAGAGTGAGGGACGATGGCGGAGGTGGAGCCGGAGGACTGGCAAACGCAGGAGGTGGAGTCACCAGTCCAATTCGGCGGAGCTCCTCCCTAGTCTCCTCATCACTGGATGACAACAACGCTGGTGGGAGAGTCACTGTATAAGCACCTCCCTCCTCCTCTGAGCTGCCCACCGTGAGGCTTCTACGCCTGTCAATCAAAGCAGAGTGACTCTCATTGGCTAATGGTGGCAAAGGAGAGGGTCTCCATCGCTCAGGAGAAGGAGCAGCAGGTGATGTTACTCCTCCCTCTGTTTCTGGACGCTCCACCTGTCCGTCAGGGAACAGGGGCGGGGTTATGCGTTTATGCCTCAACTCAGGACTGGTTTGAGGAGTGGTGCGCTTTGTTCGCTGCTCTGGACTCGTCTGTGGGGTAGTGCGCTTCGATCGCGGCTCAGGGCTGCTCTGCGGGGTGGCAATAGGGGTGCGTTTGTGTCGGCCTTCAGGGCTGGCTGCTGGGGTGGGGATAGGCGTGGTGGAAGCTGACGTGTGTTTGATTCGAGGCTCGGGGCTTGGCGTGCGGGCAGTGAGCGCTCGTTCTCGTGCAGCAAGAGCCAGGGCAAGTGGGGAGGAGGGGTCTGAAGAGAGAAAGGAAGATTAAGGGTGTTGACTACATCTCCCACAATTGATATTGCTTACTCCATTTGTGATTCTAGATCCTTCTTCTATTTCATAGACTACTTTGAGGTTGTGTTCTATAGGTTCTCTGACATCATGACCCTGTAATATTCTATTTTGTGGAGTTCATACTGTAGCCTGTCTTAGGTTGTCCTCTATTACGTGGAGTTCCTTGAGACACACAGTTGAAGTTTCATTTCTGTTTGTAGTCGATATTCTAAGGTTGTGCAGGCTCTGTTCTTCACTTGTTATATTTTGTGAAGCTTGTTATATTTTGTGTAGACTTAGGACCCTATCCTAAGTCTACACTTTGTGGATAGTTCAAGGGTTTGTCCTAGGTCCTGGTCCATGTTCTTGCTATGTGAGTATGTCCACATAATTTTCCAGCTACATGCTTCAACTTGTCTGATTAACACATAATCATAACAGTTATTATCACCTTTATGCAGACGATTTGCAGCTTTATGTGTGAAATTAGCAACTGTCTATTTGTCATCAAATGTTGGATGTCTATAAAATATCCAGGTTAAATTTAACACAATGATTCTACAGTAGTTCACCAGTTTTTTTTATTTTTTAACGTAACTTGATTATTGTCAACATATCCAAGATTCTACAACCTGTGAAAATAGTTAACGTCACATAATGTTGTCAGACTGACCTAAAGGTTTTCCTGTAAGTGGGTGGAGGAAGGTGTGAGGGGTTGGTGAAGGCGACAGAACCGGGGCGGGAGGTGGAAGCTCGCCGAGATCATCCATCGAATGGCTCTGAGTGAGGAGGGGCGTCGTCTGATTTTCTGACCCCGCTCCTTCAACAGACAGGAAGAGAGATGACCGACGGCCCTGAACCCGAGCACGCTCTGAAAGGACCTGCTGCTGATACAACTCCGCCCTGCTGGGGCTGCCTCCGTCCGATTTAGATGAATCGTGATCTTTGAGTCCTAGAAAAAGAAATTTTTAAAAAACTTATTATTATTATTGTTATTATTAGAAATCTGTTTATTTAGATACAATTCATTCATATAGAGCAAAGGGACATTTTGGAGAAACGGAGAATTAAAATTTGAACAAACAAATCAATTCCTTGCTCAGTAAATCTCATTAAATCTTTTCTCACTCAGTTTTACTCAAGATTAATAAAGTAGGTTATACTGTTAGATTACGTGCACATCATCCAGCAAAACATGTTGTTTGTTGATCATTTGAAAGTCATCCTAACTAAAATCAGCCTAACTAATGCAGGATTAACATTTAACAGAATGGGAACAGCATAAAAAATTCAGACTTTAACAAGGAGGTCAATCTGTTGTATTTGTGTTTTGATGTTGCTGCATCAATTCTTCATTGACGCGTCTGGATTTCTTTTCCCACACACAATGGAAATAATGACTGACTGACAGGTTATTATTACGCATTTATGTTGATAGTAGCTAATATTCAAGTGATTGTGCTGACCAAAGAATGGATTTGTTTGTTCCAGTGAAATTATTCTTCTTGTGATAATAAATTTCACGTTTCCCTTGTTTCAGATCATTTACTCAGAAAATCATAAAGCTCTGTATCAATAGAAAGATGAACCAGTCTGAATGAGCTAACCCTGCTCCTCAACAGGAAGTTGTTTCAACAAAGGTGACTTCCTCCTCTGGGGTTTAGTGGGAGGAGTTTGTTGTCCCACGTTAGCGTAAGGGTTTTCTATTGGTCGTCCCCGACGGCGAGACAGCGGTGAGTGCCCGAGCGCGGGGCTGGTGCTATGGAGAGACAGTGTGGAGGTGTGTGTGGCAGTGTGAAGCGTGTGCGTGGCAGTGTGTGTGGCAGTGTGAAGCGTGTGCGTGGTGGCGGCGTGCGCGTCTGGCTGTTGCAGTGGCGGCGGCGTGTCCTGCAGGATGATCATCGACCTCGCCTTCCGCTGCCGCTCGGCGTGCGCGTGACTCCTGGACGGTGAATCTGAGAGCTCCTGCAGCCTTGGTTCTGCTCCAGGCTTGAAGCTGGAGCGGGTCAGCCCCTCCCCTCTAGCTGGAGGAGGAGGTGGGAGGAATGAGGGAGGAGGCCCGGAGTCGAGGAGGAAGAGCGAGGAAGTGGAGGAGGCAGAGGGAGGAGGAGGTGGAGCTGTCTGAGGAGGAGGGGGGATGAAGCTGTCAGTCAGTGACGAGCTCCGTGGAAACCGACTCTCATTGATCAAAGCTGTGATCCTGTCGTCTTCAGGTGTACCTGCCATGGTAACCATGAAGACGTTAAACTCTAAATCAGATGCCACAATGACCATATACACTGTAATAATGTGTTTCTCACCAAAGCTCTTGGTTCTGGACATTCCTCTGGGTAAAGGCATGGTGCTCTTCTCTGGAGCTGAGGGGGGGACCAGACCCTGACGCTCAAACAAAGACTAGAAACAGAACAAGCACAGTGAATTTAATGCATGAACGTCCAATAACATGTTTGTTTTTCTCCACATATCAGAAATAGTGAAAAACTAAGCTACAATAGATTTTTTTTTATCACATCTGCCAGTAAACCTGCTGGTTTTACTGCATCAGATAATTCGGTGGAGATTCTGTCAGGTCAGTTAGCAAAGTCTCGTTCTCCCAGTTTTGTTTTTATTTATATCATGTCACTAATTTAAGCTAATAAAGTAAATTTGTTCCCCTGATCTGCGAACCATCACAAATCACTGCTCTGACTGATTAACACCAGCTCTTTGATAACCAACAATCGTCTTACATTAATTTCGGCCTGAGTGATCCGTCGGCTCGTCGGTCTCTGTTTGACTGTCGCTGCTCTGAAGTCGTCTGAGGGACGAGCTCTCAGAACAACTTCCTGTTGACCCCCGGCCAACATCTCGTCCAGTTTCTCTGGAGAAAGAGTCACAGAAAACATCAGACACACAAAAATATGCTCAGACACAGAATACGTCCAGATTAGGCCGAGGAACAGTCCAGAATAAAACGGCTCGGTTTTGTGGTGTGTATGAAGAAACTGGAGCTCTGCAGAAATGCTGTTATATCTGTACACATGGAGGAAACTTAAACAAGAATCTGCCTTTAGAAAACTGTGTGTACATGTGGACTGAAGTACTGAACCTCTGCTCGCTCTGGTTTTGTGCTTTGTTTTAGTTTTGTTTCTATAAAAATTACATTTTAATATTCATTCGGCTTAATGTGGACGTAGACGTGGACTCATGGTTCCACTGCATGACGACGACAACAAGACAACAGTCAAACGACTTCACTAATATCACAACGTCACTGTTACCAGCGCTGGTGCTGGACTCAACTCTTTAGTGACTGATGGAAATGAACTATGTGCTAAAAAGGATTTTATTTCTAAACCAAAACTATTAAACAAAATGCCAAATTTAAAAAAATTCATGGAATTATCATTAACTAACAGGAAGTTAATTGTAAATTATAAATATTAACAAATATTAACTAACACTAAGCATAAATATCTCTGAACATAAAAAATAACCTCGCAGCTCCATCCCTGTAACAAGACATCACCCAAACACCACCAACATCATGCACTACTATAAAACAATACTGCATCGTCACAAGAGTACTGCACACTGTCACAAGCAACAAGCAGTTGGTCCACGTGACTCACCGAAGCGTCTCCTCCTGGCTGCAGACAGAGTAAAGGTCAACAACTCACATTCGTACAGTTTGACTGTAGTGTGTGTGTGTGTGTGTGTGTGTGCGTGTTTGTTTTACCTATCTCCTCCAGGTCAGCGGTCATGGACTTGGATCGGAGTGTCAACGAGGTGCTCGGGGCCCGTTTGGGTGGGGGTGGAGCTGCAAATCACAATCAAAGAGGAGGACAATGGTAAGAAATTATGTTGATTTATCTTCTGGTCAGATTTCATGTGTAGAAGTTTGGACTGAAAATAAAATAATTTATTTGCAACAGAACTTTCCACTGTTCTTATCTGACAGGTAAACGCACCTTTCTTCCTCAGCAGGTTGGATTCAGATTTCCTGGAAACAGACACGACCTTCATCAGCAGTCGACTTCCTCCCTGACGGATCAGAGCGACGACCTGCCGGTGACCCACCTTCACCACGTCAGTACCGTTCACCTGCACAACACACACACACACACAGATGATAATGACAGTGCTGAAAGCATTTGTGGTGGACAATTAATAAACAAACGTGTACACGTGCCTGAGCGTTTTCTCTAGGGGCTCTACACCGTCAGAAAGCTGACCCCAGCTGTTCTAACTCGACATGTCTGTCTATGTCAACCCTTTATTCAGACAGGAAATACAGGAAACTCAAATAGCTGTAGCTGTAACCTGCAGCAGAACACATTCCTTCACAGATGTCACGTTTGTTTACTACTGTAGCCATTGAAACACTTCGAACTTCAGTGGATGGAGCTTGATCACCTTCACAGGAGTAAAACAGCCACGTTAATTATGTTCAGGGATGTATGTTAGTGCAGACTAGGGCACGCGTTGTTATTTGTGTCCATTTATGAGCATGAACCATGTTTAAAGAGTTTTGAGGACCAAGAACTGGGATGTAAATGAGGTGTTACCTCTATGAGGAAGTCTCCAGTGCGAAGCCCCGCCCTCCAGGCCACCCCTCCCTGGTCGACCGACTCCAGGTACTGCAGAGCAGGAAACGCTGGGGTAGGGGCGAACTCCTCAATGGGCGTCTCAGCTTCAAAAGAGGCAGAAAGATAAAAACCACAGCATCATGGCTTTGTCCAACCCAGTTTCAAACTGGGATCAGAATTCAAGTGTAAAATTTATTTAATTGAAACAGTGAATTATTATGTTAGTATTGGATCTACCCTCTATAATGTCTTGTTAACACTATGTGTGGTTACTTTCTTAGACTAAAACCTGATTTAGTCCAAATGATTGGACATTAACCACAAGAAGAGACTGAATATCTGAGTTCCACAATATGATGTCATTTTCAGGCTCCTGGAACATCCTGGAAAGGTTGGATATCTGCAGAAATGACTTCTCAAACCGGTGCAAGACAAATCCCTGAAGCTGGAACGGCTGAACCTGCTGCTGCATCTAGAGGCTGAAGAATCAAGGTGATTTAAATTCATTTAAAATTATTTTGTTAATGGGAGTTTCTCCTCTCCACTGGCGTCTTAACTTATAATGTAAAGCATCACCAAATTCTTTAGAGCAGTAGCTGTGAGATCGGGCATTAAAGCTGCACCAGTGAGGAAAAAGGCAGTGAAATCCTGGAGGGAATGATATTTGCTGATGTAGCTGAATTAAGTTTCAGCAGTTCATCTTTGCTGTTTAACGTTGTACATGTGGCCAGAGAATTTCTTTGTGTCGATTCTCAGGCAGATCAAGAGTTGTAAAAAGCATTTGTGGACATTTTATGTGAGGGGGTAACATTTTTAACAGCTGGTTTATTTCGTTGATGCTGCTCGTTGCGGCTGTAATAATAATGTAAGACGCAGGATGTGGTCACCAGTCATATCCCAGATCGTATGTGGGATAAGGCTCCGTAGATATTATGAAACAACACAGCGAGGAGTTTTAAAGTGCTCTGATGAGTCTTCAGAGAAATAGCAGTTTTTAATATCTTTTTTTTCCCTCTTCCTGACACCTCCAAACACCCACCACTTCTCCATCCATCCATCAGCACATCGCTCGGTTCCTACCTTTAGCTCCTCTGAGGACGAAGCCGAATCCCTCGCTCTCTCTCTTCTGCAGCACGGCCGTCTTCTCCTCGATCACGTAGTCGCTGCAAGCATCAGTGGAAAGTAAGTAGCTGTAGTTTATCCACTACATTATTTTACAAGCTACTTTTTTAAATAAAAAAGATATTTATACTAAGCAGCAGTTCAGAATGTTCCTTTACATTTTTATTTGTTCTTTATGAGCTACTAGCTTTACTGGGTTACAGAGAGTTTGGCAAAAGAAAACTGATAAATCTTTATTTCTCTGTATTTACATTGTGCATAAAATACAGTTTACTATGTTGTTTTCCTTCTTTTAAAGTTGCCAGGATACAGGAAACAATGTCCAGACTTCCCGCTTTGGTTCTGAAATCCCTATTTTCTAGATCAAGTTTGGTGAGTTTGCTCATATATTCATTTTGTGTACTTTTACTACCTCTGTTCTGGCCTGTGAGTGGTGTAGTACTGGCGTTTTACCTGTAGGAGGTATAGTTGTCATAGGATCCTACAGTGTAATGTCTGAACAGTCTCTTGGTGCGGTCCTCCCGCGTCTCTGTAACACACAAGTACACCGCAGTTAACACGTACTACTTAAAATATGTCATGAAGTAAATGTTAAGTCTCAGATGTGTATAACGAACATACTACATAATGTTTGTTATAGTTACCCAGTCTCGGGTCGTATTGTCTCATCTGAACTTCTTCCACACAGTCAGCAGGAAACCAGCCCGTCCTTCCTTTGACGCTTCCTTCCCAGAATCCTCCTTCACCTATAGACAGAACTGTAGATCCACAGCACGTGGTCGTCAGCACCTCCGGACATGCAGTACACAAATCACATCAACTATATACAGTTCTTTGATTCTGACCTTTGACCCTCTCTCCTCGGTGCAGCTGGATCTCTCCGGAGCCCTGGGGGACATGGGACCGGGTGGCGATGAAGGTGCGTCCCGGGACAGCACTGTACAGTCTCCTCTTCCTCATCTGTGGGGTCAGTGGAGGGGAGCTGGGGGGGCTGGTCTCCACATGACCTCCACCACTCGGGCTGCAGATGGTCAGGTCAGAGTCATAACAGACTGTTAACTGTGTTCAATAAACCTGTAGCTTGACCGCTAAACCGCTCCATTTTAAACCAAGTTACCAAGGCAACTACAACCTGTGTATCTTTGGTTCATTTGTTGTTGATTTAAAATGAAAAATCAAAAAAAGGAAGAAAAAACAAAACACTTTCTTATAAAAAACTTTATTTCCAAAACCAAAATAAAAAAAACAGACTAGAATTCATATTTCATTTAAATTTTTTCATTTAGAATTAGTGACATGTTTTAAAAGTGACTGATTTCTGGCCGTGCACAGCCTGTTAAAGATGTATCTCCTGGTTTATCAGTGACTACAGCTGCTTATTTTGATATAAAACATAAAGTGCAAATACTGAACACTAAATGTATCCCTGTGGTAACAGTGATGGTGTGACTTTGTAAAATGTAATAGTTTACAGAAGTTGGTCAGAGGAACTGGATGTCATGTAAATGCTTTAAATCAGTCCTTGATGGTAACTGTGCTGTGTTTAAACCTGTATGTCATGAATCCAGGACTCGGTTCAAACACGACAGGTTATTGTATCTTGGTAAAGTTTATCCTGCAGAGCAACTTAGATGTAGAGAACCTTTACAAACATAAATAATAATGTGTCTTTGAACTGAGTCCTGGATTCATGACATACAGGTTTAAACACAGCACAGTTACCATCAAGGACTGATTTAAAGCATTTTACATGATTGGGTTCCTCTGACTGTTACTATGATTATTTAGGTAAAATTTCCTCAAACCATTGAATTTTATAAAGACAAACCATCACTGTTACCACAGAAATATATATTCAATGTACAGTGTTTGCACTTTATAACAGGTTGATATTGAAACAAGCAGCTTTAGTAGCATATAAACCAGGAGATATGTCTTTAAGAGGCTGTGTTTCTGGCACGGCATGCCACTAAATCCAGATGAAAAAATTTAAATAAAATGTTATGTTTTTTGTTTCTACTTTTAATTTGAGCACAAACTCAGAAAATGAACAGTTATTCGTTTTTATTTTGGTTTTCGAAATGGAAATCGAAAAAAACTTTTTCCTTTTTCTCTTTTTTGGATTTTTGGTTTTAAATAAAAAAATGAATGAATAAATGATAACATTACTATTGTCAGTTAAAAAAAGTACCAAATCCCACTAAATCAGTACTAATTCCCACTAAATCAGTATCAATTCCCACTAAATCAGTATAATTTCCCACTAAAGTCAGTCATACATGTGCACATATACGAACGAATGAATGATGGACAGATTAACTACAACTAGTTGTGTGTGCAGTGTGTGTGGATACCTGAGGCGGCGAGTTTGTCGTCGGAGTGAGTGTGTGTGCGTGTCGTGGTGCGTTTCCAGGCTTTGGAGGGAGGGGCCAGGAGAGGAGGCCGGACTTTCCAGGGCGTTGTCACTTGCTGAGCGAATCAGAGATCGAGGAGACGACAGGCCGTTTCCAGCCGGCATCCTGCTGAGGCCGACTCGGCGGCGCTTCGTGTAGGAGGGAGTTTCTCTGAAGGGAACTGCTTGGGCACATAGACACATTTGTATAGAAACACACACACACAGACAGACACACACAGACAGACACACAGACAGACACACAAAGAGAGTTAGCTAGCTACTGTAATAAGAGTCAATAATCGTATGTGCACATGAATTAAATTAGTTTAAACTCTCAACCAACTCACCAACGTCAGAGGATTTGTGGATCTTAATGATTTCTGCCAGATCAAAGTTCCCAGCAATGATCGCCACCTACACACACGCACAGACTTAGTGCTGCCATCATGTATCTCAGAAATGTCACAAAAGGACTAAAACCAGTGACAGCATCTGTTCTCCAGGATGTGTTTTTCTTTGTTGGCCCATAATAAAAGGATTATTGTTAACGTCATTATCTTTTCTGAGTGTTTTTTATAAGTTGCTCACTAATAAACAGTATATTTAAACACACACTCGCACAGTTGGGGCCAAAAGTCTGAGGTCAATTTAAAAAATCATTGAGATTCTCATGTAAACTTGGAAATAATGGGGAACATTTGACATTTTCATTCAAGTGCTAAGCTCATATAAGTTGCATTGAAAAAATCTTCTATAAATTAGGAGTAGTTCCTCTGCTGGCCTCTGACCTTTGGACGTGAACAATAGTCGATTTGTTAGTTATTTTACCTGAAAGGCAGTCTGGTTGTTGTAGTTTTTGATGTCCTTGTTGGCTCCTCTAAACAGCAGCACTCTGGCACAGCTGTCCTGTAAAACCAGCAGCAATGTAATTATGAACCATTAATAAAACAGAGAGGTAAAGGTGCAGGAACAGAAAATGATTCAAGACTCACAGCGAGTATTTAAATATACAGAGTGGAAAATGTTCTTTATCTAAACAAGGAAACCTACCTGTTTGCTCACAATGCAGATTAAGCTGTTAACTCCAGAGATTTTGATTATGAAGCTGCGGCTGGTTCACACTGAAACTGGAGGAATAAACTCCAGTTTCAGGACTGTTCAGTTACTTCATGAATATTCCTGAGGCTCTGTGTTTATAGCAGGTGACAGCTGGTAGATGAGCAGACTGATGGCTTTGGATGGGAAATGTGCCCTGACTATGAGTTTTTGCATTAATGCAGCACTTCTGGTAAATATTCAGTGACTGGTATGTTTTAAGGAGGAGAGCAGGATTGTCATACATGCTGAGATGATGATGAGCTCTGAATCTGTGCAGCAGCCAACAGCAGGAAATTCATTTTTTTATTCCAACTATAACTGTCATGCGCTGCCAGTTTTTTTCCACGTATTTCTATTTCTGTTTAAAACATCATCAGATTTTTCAGCCCAACAAATTCAGTACTCTAAAGTGCAACTACTTTTTCAAAAAAAACAGCCACTGAAAGCTGAAATAAGAAGTGCATATTTGCTTCAAGTAGATCTGAAAAAGTGGCACATGACTGTCGACACCAGCAGGTGGCAGTAGTCGGAACTCGTTATTTAAAAAGAGAAAACAGAAAAAGAACTGCAGTGACACAATCTGGAAAAAGAATCCAGTGGGGGATCGACGAGTCAAACGCTCAGGTTTTCATTTGAATAAATGAGTAAAAGCAGTGTTACAGTACAATATTGGATTACTGTGTTTCTAACAGGTTGTTAGTAACTGTAACTGTCTCACTGCAGCGTTGGTAGAAGTACACAGTTGTACTGCAGTACAGAGCTGCTGAATTGGATTACATTAGATTTTCCAGGTGTACCTAATAAATTGTTGTTAAGCTGTTGATAAGTTTAGTCCAGGTTTGTTCAATCCAAACCGTAATTTCACCAATTTTTTAACCATATTTATTATGAGACAGTGTTTTCTGCACTGATACAGGTGAATCCTTGATGATTTGTCAAAGGGAAACTTGTCTTTGTCCCGATTGAGCTCTCTTCCCTTTAGAGTGTGTAAATACCACAGTGTAACGTGTATTACCTGGTTATACAGAGCACACAGGTGTAGTGCGGTGTTTCCTGATGCATTCTGGGAACTCATGTCAGCGCCGTAGAACAGCAGGTGCTCCAGATGCTGCACGTTACCAAAGCGACATGCCTGAACTCATACAAACACACACACATCAGAATTGTCCAAGGTGTGAACTTATCATCAGCACTGTAATTTAAGTGTGTGCGTGTCTCTCACCTGGTGGATTTCCTGCCACCCGTTCTCGTCAGTCATCCCTGTAACCATGACAACAAGAAATTGTTCATTGCTGAAGTGTTTTTTCATAAGACACAAATAAAATTAATAATTAATAAAATCTGCGTTTAAAGGGCAGTAGTGATGTCATCACACACACACAGCCGGCTCTATACGGTTGTGAGGACACTCACAGTAATAAAATACACTGCCTCACCTGAAACCCTCTCACTACCTGACCTTAAAACCAGGTCTCTGATTCATCTCCTTTTCTCCTCTGTCCAGTGTTTAATATGTTTAGTTTTAAAAGACGCTGTTGCACATGGCAGCTGGTGTTTGTGAATTCGGCTTCTCGCACCAGTGCACATGAGCCAGTGCTGGGACCACAACCACATCTATCTGAACTCCAGTGTAACCAGCTAAATGTGTACACTTATAACAGTATTTGTCTTTTCAGCTCTTTACTCAAAGGATCATGGGACGTGATGGGTGTGGGGGGTCTTAGCTACTGTGTCCTGCTGCCTCATCTCTGTTGGTTTACTGATGACAAGCAGATTGGACCTCAGATGTGCTGTTCGCACGTTACTCTGTGATAAAAGATGCTGGTTTGACCCTTTCGAGCCTCCGTACCAATGGTGGCGTGGTCCTGCAGCAGTAGCTCACAGCAGTAGGGGGCGCCCCCAACCATGGCAGAGTGATAGAGAGGAGTGAGACCTCTGCTGTCCTTGTAGTCTGGAGATGCTCCAAGGTCCAGCAAAGTCTAAAGGAGGCAGATCCAGAACCAGACAGGACTGAGAGTAGATACATGATCAACCAAACACGGATTTAACTGTTATGAAATATAACGTTTGTGTTTGTCCTCACTGTGAGCGCAGCGCTGTTCCTGCAGAGGACGGCCCGGTGCAGAGCGGTGATACCGTCTCTGGTCCTGAAGTCCAGGTGAGCTCCCCCACTGCGAAGAACTTTAATCAGCTCACAGCTCTCCTCCAGCTGCACCGCCAGAGTCAGAGGACACTCTGAGACACAGCGTAAAGATGTAACACACGGTAACGTTAGATTTATTCCAATATATGAGCTCAGCAGTGGAAAAAAATAAAATCACATTTCTCTTGACTGGAGACAAATCCTTAGTGTTGGTTCTGGAGTTCACTTTGGATACACAGAATTTACAAAAAAGATGCTGCTCATTAGAGAGAGGTCCAGCTGGGATTGGAACTCCAGTCTCCCACATAGAGGGCAGCGATGTTACTACTTCACTGTCCAGCTGCATTTATTAAATTGTACCTAAGTATAGCCTTCGTAAAAAGAATTAGATGGTTCCCTGTGAGATTTTGAGATCCTTAGAGATCCAAATGCTAACAGTTCTGAAAACCCCAAATCTCCATTATAAAATGTATTGTGTATCCACATGTGTTTATAATGAACAAGACATTGGTACATTTGATAGAATAGTTTCTCATTTTCAATTGTGTTTTTATTTTTGATTTAATTTGAATTTCTGAATTGATTGAAAAGATTGAAACAGGAAAGGGTGTGTACAAGTACTGATCATGTCATTCTAAAGATATGTTTTTAGTTGACCTTTCAATATTACTATGTGAAACATACAGTACTAGCATAAGCTGAGTGTATCTGTGCTTACCCCCACTGTCAGAGTCATGGAAGTTGGGGTCCAGGCCTTTTTCCAACCATTTGGAAACCTTCTCCACATTCTTCTGATGAACATGTTCCATAAAACGCTTCAGATTGGCCTGAAAACAAATTATTTTATTCTCAGCATTTTTCTGATGAAGCACTAGTGGATAAGACACACACACAAACAAACACAAGAAACACAGAAACAATAAAACATCAAACATACAACCTGAGGACACTTCAGATACCGACTGCATTTGCCTTCGTTTCTTTCTGGTGTTCTAAATTTTCAGAGCCAGCTAACAATGGGTGAAAGACGTTCCTGTGTGATTTAGAATAAGCTCCTTCATTTTGTCAGAGAATGAAATTTTTGTACAAGATCTGCACAAAATAGACACAGCTGTTGTTCCTCTCAAAACATAATTTAACAATTTAACATTATTAGCATGCAACTGAAAAATAATAATGTTGATAGAACACATCCTGGGCTGGGGGCATGGGGGCATCATCATTGGGCAGATTGTCTGCTCATGAATGCAGCATTTCAGGAAAGTGTGGACTTGAACTCGTACATAAGATTATGAATATATTATGATTATAAAATATGAGTCTAGACAAACATGCATGTAAACTATAATTTGACTGGTTAGTGGACACGGTAAGTCTAGTATATAAATGATTTAAAAAAACAAACTCTGTTCATGTGATATTGTTTTAGGCAGACAGTGATGCAGTCTTAGCGTCAATGATTAACGTTTCTGTTGAAAATATACTTAGTGCCAAAGTGGAGAAGTTCACTGTCTGGCTCTCTGATTAACTTTGTCTTCACTTAGGTAAAACAGAGTCTGTTCTATTTGGTTCATTTTACTAAAGGTAGGTCAGACAATTATAGCAGCTAAGACCTGGCAGCAGACTGCTCAAAACAAGTTGATTAGGGTTTTTGGTATCTTCACACTCCAGTTTCTCACAGTGGAGAGAAGAACTAGAAATTCAATTAAATTGAATTTAATTAAGTCACTTTTAAGAACGCAGCTCCTACCTATTTCTCTGTTTTAGTTTGATCAGAGATCATGAAAGGTAAAACAATAACTTTATACACTGCTGCTGTTCTCTGTAACCATAAAATACAAATATTAATACTCTCTAAAGTCTGAAAATCTATCCAGTATCCTGGAAATCTGTTATTTCTTGTTGTAAGAGGACCTATCATTTGGCTTTTACACTAAAAAAGTAATAACGTGTTCTGTGTAGTGTGAGCTGCCTGTCAGCTTCTGCTGTGGTGTGCAGCATTCAGGGACAGCACAGAGTGTAGGTTATCTGTGTTTCAAAAGTTATGGCAGGTATTCTGTTCTATTGTTCTCTTCCATTTTGCATCATTACACTTTGTCTGAACCCGTTTGCTGACACACAATGATCAATGGTGTGTTTGTACCTTGGTGTGTAACTTGGCCAGCTGTTTGTCATCTACGTAGCTCTGTGTGTACACTCTCCTCTTATAGCGGAACTGTAAAAGAGAAATGTAAAGGGTTAGTTTGTGATGGCACTCTGATTGTTTGAAATGGTACGAAAACTGAATTGAAATAGGTCATGTTACTAAACTGCAAGAAACATTCACTGGAGATATCAACATGGACGTAAACACAAAACAATTAGAGTCACAAATCAACCAGAGACACAACTACAGAGAGAGAGAGAGAGAGAGAGAGAGAGAGAGAGAGACCTAAAAGAAAGAGCAGTTTACATCCGTTTTAAAATCTTGCATTGATTTTAAAACTCTTTCACTTGTTTTTAAACAACTTGATTTTGGAGCAGCGGATCTATGAATCAGGGTGAGCTGACAAGTCTTAGTTCAGGAATCAAACATGAGCCACTGAACAATCTGAAGATTTTAAAATGCAGTAGAACGTAGTTGTAACTTCTGATACTTTAAGCAAAATTAACTATAATAATTATATAAATAATACTATTATAGTTTTATTACATAGGATGTGGAGTGCAGGAATTTTTCACTATCATATTGGTGTCTTTACTCAGGTTTCACACTATTATCAGATAATCATTTATGTCTTCAGCAGACTTGGATCTGAGAACTACAGACAGAGCAGGGAAGGCAGAAGATATTTAGAAACAGACTAACACATCGTTAGTTGGGTTTTTTACGGGATTGGACACAGACTTTACCTCCAGGTATGGGATGGGTGTAATTGGAGGGAGAGGATACTCCTTCAGCAGTCGCTCCTCGTCCAGAAACTTTCCGGCTCGGCCATTAAACGCCGGCTGGAAGAGACCATAGTTCAAAACATCCGACAGAGACTGAGTCAACGTCACCAGAACCCTCTGCTTACTGGTCCAAACTGGTAACTCTGGGTCCAACCGCAAACACTTCTGAGAGAGCCAGTGCCAGAGAAACAGACAGACAGAGAAAGAGACAGAGAGACAGACACAGACAGACAGACAGGTTTGTCCTGCTGATTCATTCATTTAAACCTCAATAGTCGAGGTTTTATATACGGTAAAGTCCAAGTATATTTGGACAGTGACACAGTTTTTATCATTTTCATTCTGTACGCCCGCCGTGGATCATTAAACAATCAACATGTTCTGAAAGTCTAGTTTCATCTTTAATTTAGGGGCCTGCTTGAACTGCGTAGGAATGTCAGCAATCTTTATATGCAGAGCGCCAATTTTAGGTGCTATAAGGTTACTGGAGGACAGGATCACAAATTAAGCAGTCAGTTTTGATACTTTGCAAATCCTCTGCAGTCAGAGACTGACTGAAGTCTTTCCTGCAGCTGTCTTCACTTCCTGTTGATGGGAGTTTTTAGCCTTTTGCAAAAGTCAAGTGAGCTTTAAAAATAAGTAAAACATTCTTGGGTTGCTGTTGCAGTGTGCTTCGTGTCACTGTCCATCTGCACTGTGAAACACAGTCCAGCCAGTTCTGAAGAGTCAGGCTGAATCTGAGCAAATATTATTGCACTTCAAAACAGCTTCTGCAGCCATACATGTCCACACCATCACACAGGTGCTTCACAGGTGAGGTGGTAGCTTCAGAACATGAGTTTCTTTGTTTCTCCAAACTCTGTTTTGATATTCCTGAACTCTCCAGTGTTTTTTTTTTTTTTTTACAACGAACAAATATTTGAATTAGAGCACACTTAATCTTTTTCTCTTCTTTGTTGGAATTTTCTTTAATTTTTTTATTACTTTATTATCTTAGTCTATTTATTAAAAAACAGCCGTAGACAGTTTACACCTGAACCAACTCTCGTTCCATTTCAAATCTACTGTGGAGGTGTACAGAGCCAAAGTGATGAAAACTGTGTCCAAATACTTATGGACCTGACTGTATATACTGTATAATTCTGTACTGCAATACTGTGTGTATCTGTGTATGTGTGTGTGTTACCGTCTGCTGCAGGTCCGGGATGCCAATGCGGACGACAATGCTGTTTCCAGAGGGTGTGTCCTCCAGGTCGTCGTCCCTGGCAACAGCAGAGCCTGTCGGGTTGCCGTTAGTAACCGCCTGTTGCCGCGGGCGATCATGTTTGGTGTCAGCAGCCGGACTCAGAGGCATGTGGCTGAAACAAACAAACATATTATGATTAAAATTGACAAAACAACAACAATTGATCACATCATCATAAACAGTTTTAAAGTTAAAACTAATGATACTTTTACTTAAGGGAAGATCTGAGTACTTTGTCCATCACTGCTTCTCAAATGGATTTGCCGCATTGTTTTCATTTTAAATAACTGCGATCTTTGGTTAAAACAAGAATTATTAAAGTTTCACTCTGGATGTGATGAACTAGAACGTCACTGAGCATCACTTGATCCCTTGTGTTCACTCACTTTTCAGATCCATCTATTACCACTATAAATATGTCTTCTCTAAATGTCCTTGTAGTATGTTTCAAGTGAACTGTGTTTCTAAAAGCCAATTCAAGCAGAACCAAACAACATTTGTGCATTTTAACCTTCCTGTTCAGCAGCCGACGCTCAAATCTCCAACATCAGAGTGTCTTTAAAAGCACCAACAGGGAACGGGTGCCACTCTCGGCTGCATTAACCCAGGTTTTCACTATGAAAGTCAACATCTCAAGCACATTTTAAGCTTCTAGAAGCACACTGAAATAGCAGATACATGCAGTGGAGAAAAGTAAGTAGTAAAAATGATCTTAAAGTACTAAAAGCAGATAAACATTTATTAGAGTGGGTTCATTGCACCATTTAAATTCTCACAGTTCCCTGTCCTTTTTCAAGTGTTATTAAAAATAGTATCAAATATCAGTATTATAAAGGTTTTATATTGAAGTAGCTATACTGTATAAGGAAATGTCATCAAAGAGCCCATTTAACCACCATGAAAACAAGTATCTGTCATCTGGCTTTAAAATCCACTGGTGGAGTGAGAGAGCATGAGCAAGCAGGAAATCTGGATAAGATGTTGGACTTTATGTCAGAGAGACCTCATTGGGGACAGAGATATTAGCATGAATCTGACAGCCTCCCACAGAAATTTCTCACTGCAGACATTTTGCATTTTCAGACACAGGTCTAAGTGATAACAGTAATGATTCCGGCTTTCCATTTGTGCTGCACACCACAATGTAACAGCCATGTTAATGTAATTAAGTCCAAATGTCATGTCTGTTGGATTTCTCTCTGACTGTGGGACATCTTATTTAGACTGTCAGCAGACTCTGATCTGACCTCCGCCTTCTCCACAGCTAATAATGGCCCCGGGATGTTACATCACATCCTGTTTTTCATCCTCAGTAAAATGACCACACGCACAGAAAACTATCAAAATGTTTCAGAGAACAGCTCATTTAACAATTTTAATACAAGGTTAGGGACTGTATGGAAATTAATGGACTGGGGTGGAGGTGTGAAAGGTCAAAGGTCAAGGTTAAGAGAAATTTTAAGAGATTAGGTGAAAATTGGGGGAGTTATTGTAAACGGGATGTAGCAACAATTCTAAATTTACAGCATAATGTAGTTTTTTTTTTTTTTTTTTTACACATAAAATAATTGTTTTCTTTCTTAAAGTTAGATGAGGAAATATTTACCTCCCTTGTGTCTATGCAGTCAATAAGACTCTAATAGCAAGCAAATAGTTAGCTTAGCTTAGTATAAAAATCATGGAAAAAAGCTAACTTTTAAAAAAGGTTTAAAAGGTTTAAAAACTCCACCTATTGGCGGTTGTAATACTGGGAACTTGACACATTGACACATTCAGCCAACATCATAGAACTAAAAGCGAAAGAATTATGTAAAAGAAATGAATGAAAAAGTGAACAAAACGGAAAACAAAATCCAACACATTTTCTGTATCATTAAAGTTACAAAATTAGTAATAGTGTGACTGCTGCACTTTATTATTCTGAGACACAGGGTTTTATATTATTATTATTCTAAAATATAGCACTGGTCCTGTCTCTCGACCCAAGTAATTTTCATACAGTCCCTTACCACTGATACCATCTCCACCACTACTGGAGTTCCTGCTGATGTTTTTCTTTGTTCATTACTATGTATTTAATTATTGCTTGTATTAATCATCATTGGTGCTAATTAGCAGTTGATTACCAGTCATGCCAATAAAGCAGGGCAAAGCTGAAGTCAGAACTTAATGGCTGCTTCCATTACAGCTGAAGATAAAAGAGAAGCAGGGAGAGGAGAGGACGATGAGTTGTGAGTTGTCATAGAAACTGGAATAGCAGGGAATCCTGTGCTAACCTCACTGTGTCACTCAGTGTGTGAGTGTGTTTAAAAAAAGCCCCCTGATCTACATCCTCGCTGTTGCTATGGCAACACGGTTGAACAATTTTCGCAGCTCCACGTTTAAAAACCACCGACCTACCTGCTGTCTCCATCCCTCTCTCTCGCTCTCTGCCTGTCCATCTTTCTGTCACTAAGCTCTCAGGGTAATAAACTGTCCTCCTGTGCGTCCACACTGTGGACAACACAACTCACAAAGCGTGGGACACTTGATGTCTGTAGCATGAGGATAAAAAGCAATGATCAGGTATTGATTTCCAGTACAGAGTCAATGCAAACTGAAGCAGATGAGTTCAGAGACAGTTCACATGTGGACAGCATCTCAAATGTTTGGAGAGGGATTTTATCTGCAGGCTGCTCTGTTTAAAAGGACCGTACCACAGTTTTTCTTTGACTGCAAACTACAAGTCAGACAGCTTTTTGTCACTGTCAACTGTTTTCCAAAACATGTCATACAACTTTCTACTGTGTAGGGCAACTTCTAATCTATGATTAGTTTGTATTTTATCATTTCACCTATTTTTCAAATACAACTGCAGCTTTTCTTATCATTTGGTTAATTACAGGACTTAAAAATCACAACTTTTACTTATTAAAGTCTTAAATTTCTCTTACAAAGATCATACATTTTTTCTACCCTTCCCATGGTAATTATGTTACTTATAAAACATTTTTTATTTTAAAATTGTCTTGAAAATACCCAGTACAACTGTTTCAGACCAAAGTTTTTCATTTTTTTTTAAATTAACTAATCCATTCATCTATCAATTCAATTCTGTTGCTTATCATAATACATCTGGATTTTTGACTCTCCGTTGGAAAAAACCTGCTAACTGATAATGCCACCATCGCCTCTGAGCATTTGTAAACTAATTCTTTCACAGGTTTCAGATAGGTATAATACAAAAGCAAACATGGATTTGCTGCTTATATTGTTTACCTAATATTACTGGAATTATTCTATAGTCTATAAAGTCTATAAAAAGACTTGACTATTAATAAATATGTACTTTGTAAGTAGATTAATATACGTATGCTGATTTATTTATAAGTGCATGACAAGTATAGAAATTGCAATAAAACCAGTTAAGTGCAGCAGTCATAACGTTTCAATTACAAATATATATTTTAATTTTTTTTTATAAAGAATTATTTTGTAAAACATTAATGTATGGTCTGTAATTTATGGACAATTTCTATCTGTGAATGGTTTTGAAGGAAATATGCACACTTGAATACGAGCTTTTGAGCCCATTATATGTTTTTATGTGATTTTTGAAGAGTTCAGTAGTAAATACAGCCCCTGCAGCAGCAATTTAATGGAAATTTGAGTAAGAGTGATTAAACAAAGACTTTAATTTTACATATAAACATGTACATTTTTTACATTGTGGTTTCAAGTAAAATGTGTTTTTGAAAATCAGTGCCATGAAAAAAGGAATAAGGATGAAGACGAGTTTAGATTTTTGTATTGGAATCTTGCTGTTCAGCAGCCGACACTCAAATCTCAAACATCTGAGTGTCCTTGAAAGCACCAACAGGGAGAGTTTTCAAAACAGCCTCTGCGATCACCTCTATTAAGCCAGGATTTCACTATAAAAGTCAACATCTCGAGTCCCGGCAGGTTAATTTTCACAGCACACTGAAATGAAGTGAAACCACTGACTGTAATCATGCAGTGCTGATGCGACTCAGAAGCAGCTCAGTGAAATGAATCACTTCCTTTCATTTACTACAGTACAAAGCTGGTAATTGCAGCGACATTTAATGCCATCATCTCACCATAGGGAGGAATCCTTGTCACACAGAATGAAATCTCCCAAATGTCACAGGACCAAATTAAAAGAAATTACAGATTCATTCATCCATTCCTTTTTCCATCACCCCACAGAGCATCCCAGCATGCACTGTGGAGTGGAGGTTGTGAACAGGTCGCCCACAAACACTCATGTTCACACCTTTGAGACCATCTGAAGTGAAGTAATAATGTGTCTCATTAAGGGCTAAGATCTTTACAGTACTGGTACAATTAGATATTTCAGATCAGTATGCATTTTTATAACCTATAATAAATATAAAGAGTTTTGTGTTTCAGTTTTGTGAATAGTACAAGTATAAGGTTCTGTTCACACATGCAGAGACAAAGAAAAACCCATAAGTATTTGACGTATTCCAACGTAGCTGCCACAGCATTTGTGACAATGTTATTTTTTCTTGTTATTGTTTTTCCTACAGCTACAGTCTATACAGGTCTATACATACCGGTGTTATGTGTGATCTTTTTGTAACGTGGTAAGTGTTAAAGAAACTGTTTTACAATAATTTAAATGTTGGTATATATAAATAAAAAAAGACAGATGCACAACTAACTCAAAGACCCATTAAATTTAGCCCATTTAGATGTGGTCAAGCTAATCAATGGCCTATTCTCTGCTTGTGTTGGCCTAGTAGACTTCAACTCTATCTGCCAGTCAGGTTTAGGTAAAAGACTGTGGTCTGTGTCCAAATTAAGTTAGAACAATCACTGTTGGTTTTTTAATCACCGTTAATCTTAATTCTGTCATATTTACTACGACATAAGTCACCAAATTACCAAATCAGTAGGGGGACACTAGTAGGTAGCAGCTTGCAATGATAACTGTCCAAGACATGAAACCTACTATGACGAGACACAAAATTATCACAAAGAGACACAAAAGCAGCAGTGTGTAGTAGTGAACAATACAGGCATTAAAAAGAATGTGACTCAATTGCTTTTCCAGATTTGTGAACAGGCCTGTTTATGGTCCCTGTCACAGTTACACAGTATTTTACATTTTCTGAAAGACCAAACGTGATGTGGAACTGAAAAGCTCACTATCAAAAGAAGTGGAGCCTCTACATAATTTAAAAATGAGGTCATTTTCAATGAAATGAAAAATCATTTCAAGACTTTGCATTGTAAGGTCAAGAGTTAGCAGATATTTGGTCATAAACCAATATTTGGTCTGCCATCATCAAAGTCCGCAGGATTTGACTGGATAGCATGAATCTATAGACGCTAAAGTATATCATAGCAATATATCCAGTACTTGTTGAGATATTTTAGATATGTTGCCATCCCTGGAGTCATGCTGCTAAGCTGGCTGAAAATAATTAAATGTTTCCAGTGAAGCTCTGGTTCGGTCAGGCTGCACATTTGTGCGGACCTTAATCATCTTTTATCAGATGTTTTCTTTTGTTCATGTTCTGTAATAAACGGGGAGCAACACACTGGTTTATCACTACACAAACTTATTTTGGCAGATTCTCACTGTAAACACAGATGAAACAACAGAAAGGAGGTGATATGATGTACTGGACTATATCTCTACTTATTAAAACAATCTTACTGCAGTCTCAGGTGCAGGCTGTTTAAATGCCTAAATGACTTGTACCCGTCCATTTCTGGTGCAATCAGCTCTGAGCTGTTGGGTTTGATTTCCAGCCTTCAACTGTTTCTCTCCACTTAAGAAAACACTTCAGATTCACCAATCAGAGGCTCTGAATCACCTTCCTGCCCTTTAAAAATCTAAAACAAAACCTTTCCTGTTCAGCGAGGGAAGCTGGTCGACTGGAATTCTGGAAAAACACAGTCCAGAAACACTAACCCTCCACAGGTTAGCATCCTGATAAGGACTTATCTGTGACTAATAATGCTTTCTCTGACCTTACTGAAAAAGGTTCAGACCCCAAAACTCTGTCGGTGTAATAAGCAAACAAACACTGTATGACTGACTGAGCACTAATGAAATACGCTACAGCCCTTAGAGGTTACACCTTCTTTGTAGGGTTTTAACCTTCACTTCTTCTGAGGTTTTCTTCAATCTTGTTTGTAACTACAGAAATGGCAAACATTTTTAAGCTGATTTTAGGGCTTTTCATGCATCATTGCCTGGAATAAAGCTCGTTAAATCAGAGCTTTTCACTGCTGTTTGATGGATTAACCTTCAAATGAAGGAAGAGACAAAAGGCGAGCCAACTCTCTGACAGCTGTTCAAATACAAATCTGTGACAAACACTGTTGTGAAACAGCTCAATTACACAGGAGTTTCTAAACGATGATTCCCATTTGTGCAGAACCAGTCTGTGCCGGGTAGACGCTGTATGATTGTATTAATCATACTGTATATGTTGCTTTAGCTCATACTACACATTTCAATCAACCTACCTGCTCAGCCAAAACATACAATTTACATGCTCTTCACAATTCTAAACATAAATATCGACATTCAGTTTTATAACTATTTTGTTGATTCTCCATTTTTCAAGACTTTCAAGATGTTTTCTTAAAACAATTTCATGAACACACAAACTGGTTTTAGCGTAATTGTTCCTGTCCAATTACTAACCCTAACCTTGTTTATTTAGTACTTAAACCTAACCCAGACTTTGTACCTAAACCCAATGAAATTGCTTTGTTTGGACAGTTGTTGTCCTCTGTTTTTGACTGTTTAGAGTGAAAATAAGTGCCATTTTGGTGTACAAAGTCAAAGGAGTGCAGTTTCAACAGATGCCTGCTTCCCTATGTTGTGCTGAAATTACAACAAACACATGTGAGACATATGAGAGGCTTGCGACAAACACTATATGGGCATTAAGGTTGGAGGACTTGTTGAAAGATATAGTCTTAGTCTCTTTATGATGGAAGCTACTTTTGGCATACTTCTGAAAACCCACCAATTAAGCAGCTTTCTTCTACAGTAGCCTTTCAAGTATGAGGAGGAACATAGGGGTTTCCTCCTCCTAACAGGCACTGTATGTGGAATACAGATAGAAGGGAGGAAGGTATTTTTAACAACTAAACCACAGCCACAAATCTTTGATCCATGTCCTTCTAAAAACGTAGCTGTAGGCCTTTTGTGTAGGCTACTGCACAACAAATTAGGAAACAACTAGAACAGACATTTAACCATGTAGCCTAAGCATTGTGAGGCTATTGTTATCATTCTGGAGACATAATGTTCTGAATAAAAGTTTCAAACTTAACGCACACACCGTTCACAGGCCTGAGCACTTTAGAGGTCAGGAGGCCCCTGGGCCAGTACCTTTGTGTTTCTGGTTTGAAAATCACAGAGCTCATTGAAATGAGGTAAAACGACAAAGAGATTATTAAATTAGACAAAAAGGAAATTATTAAAAACAAAATTGAAATGAAACCGCAAAGACACAAAGACCTCTGTCAAAAAAAAGTCTTATAATCAACCCCACTTAAGTCTCAGCTCATGTTTCATTTACTTACTATATGAGTAACCACGGCTCTGTGTCTATTTTACCTGGTCTAACATGTAAATGCTCTAAAATATTACAAATAGTCTCACTGTTTTGTATTAAAGATCCAACAAAGAGAAATAACTCCAAGACAGAGATAAAGCAAATGGTCCACCCTCAGTTACTCCTACTGACCATACTGTTTTACCTAAAGTATATTTCAGGGTCAAATACTGGACATAACAGACAAAACATGTTGTGTTTGCAGCCATTTGAAATATTCCTCAGCCCACTTCACACCTACCCCGGTCTTGACACTTTGTAATTGCGTGTGGCTGCAACAGTAACCTTTTCACAGCCAGTGTTTTTTGATGGCACACTGCACCATCCAGTATTTCTAAAGGTGTTCCTATAAGTTCCTCTGTGTGCTCTTTGTAATTAGTGAATTTGGTGCGATGTTAGGGTGCAACAACTCTAACAATTCTCTTTCGCGGTGACGAAACAAACAAACAAAAGTTCTGGAAGATGAAACTCTTTTACAGCGATCAACATAATTAATAATGTAACAACACTAATTTCAGAAACTGTGAACATTTAATCACCTTTTACGATGATATATAGCAAACAGGCTTGCATCAACCAAAGTCCAAGCTGAAGAAACAGAAATAAAAGCAGTATAGTTAGTGTGCAGGTGAACTACTTAGTTTATAGTGTTAACTACAAAGTAAAATTTTGCTAATTAAGCAGATCAGTTTTACAAAATCACTACAGGGAAACTTTTACAAATTCAACACAATGTAGAAAAAAGCTGCAAATGTAAAGCCTAATCTGAAGGAGCAGTTCACAGCATCCACACAAGTGGACGTAATCAGCTGTGAACAGGGATTTTTTTTTTTTATCATGTCCCATTCACAGAAAATCTGCTTGTACCCTGACAAAAGCAGCAAAGATGCTCTTCACTTGCCACAAAATTAATTTGTTCCATGTGCAAAAAGTGACTCAGTGAAAACATGTTTCAGAGACAAGAGAGTACAACTCCATAAACTCCACTTCAGCACTTGGGAAATCTAACCTGTTGTGCCCATTAGCATTTAGTATGCTATGACTAGACAGTGACTGGGAAAGGTTAATCCCCCATTCACACGTATGGACAGTTGAATGTATCTGGACTCTCAAAGCCTGGTCTCATTTACAAAGAGCTTTTTTAATCAATTTCTGATATATTTCAATTGTTACAATATACAAAATGTGAACTTCTTCTCAGGACTACGTTGTTGGACATATATTATTTGAGAATTAAACAAGTAAACTATCAACACCGAGACATTTCTGACTATGAGAACATTGTATAAAGTGATTAGGATCTAGAACAGTTCCACATAGGGAGACTGACAGTGCCTCAGAGCCATGTGGGCGAACGTCTTCTGGTTTGGTGAAACCAAAGTACTTTCAGTTTGAGACTTATTTTCAGATAAACGTAGCTGAAGCATTGTTCGGGCTGTGTGGGAGGATAGCGGCTCTGTTCAGGACAAAAACGGGAAATGATCAAAATGGTGACCCCGAGTTATTTCAGGATTAAGCCTCCTGCTGCTCTAATCGAACAAGAATTCCACAAGACAATGATCTCAAGCCAAAATGTGGACCAGCACTGAACATCCTGGATCAGATCAGTCCTGAAGGAAACATGAAGGATCGACCCTGGGAGACATTACATAACAAAGCACTCCGCAGAGAAGAATGGAGGAAAACAACTGCTGTGCACAAAAGAAAAGCTGCTTCTGCTCCCACTGAGTGTTACCTGAAGGACCCATTCACATTTATAAGAGCAAGCACAAAGATAACGAGAGACGGTACAACTTCCAGTTAAAATACAGTATGAATTATTTTGCTTGCTGAGGTGTGAAAGCACGATGGTCAGAGTCTGAACTGTAGGACAACTGTAGTGGTGGAGTGAGTGGACTGAAAGAAAGGAAGTGAGAAAGAAGGCAAGGCAGCAGAAAAGGAAGGAGAGACCAAGAAAGTGGAAGGCCCAATAATGGAAGAGGAAGGGGATGTTCGACTGCTACATATCACTAGTTGTTTCTGATCTTTCTTCTTTGACCAGGGCATGAAAATATCCGAAAAAAATATTAAATAAAAGAGGGAACTATGGAAAGAAAGAGAGTTTATGATTTTCAACAACAGGCAGACTTTATGTTTACGGCAATGCTTTCACAACCTGCCCCAGTATGTAGCAGGATTATCAGCTAGAAAGACAACAGTGCTCCAACTGGGCATAGATTGGTCCACAGGAAGCCTTCTACAAGCTGGCCAATCAGAACTGAGTATGATGGGGGTCTTAAAGACACAGCAGGTCAAATGAGATGTTTTATTCTCAGACAGAGAAGCTGCATGAAGAGGCATTATAACATGTATTTGTACTTTTTTAGCTTGAAAATCATATCATCTTATTTCAATGGAGCCCAGAATGGACACTTTAAGCAGTTTGATGGTTTTATTTCTCAAATGAGATCCATCATGTTTTACTTTAACAGTAATTGTAAAACTTCAGGCTTCGGTCAATTAATTAGTCAACAGTCAAAACATTAACCAGTAAAAAGTTTCAGATTCAGTTAATGGACTTTTCATTTTTGCAAAACAAATCTGTCATTGCAACTCCAACATATGAATGTTTTGCTTCACTTTGTTATATAAAACTGTACATCTTTGGGCTTCAGACTGATAAAAAAGGACATTTAAAGATATCCTCAAGGAAAATCATATAATTCATTTTCAATAGTCCCGTTCTTGTGAATGTGATATCAGAAGAACATATGAAGGAATTTCTTCAAATGTAACCACCGCATCCACTTGTACTCACACATAAACTTATTAGAACATGAGTGTGGACAGAAAAATTGGTGGAGGAATACAAGCACATTGCAGTAAATCTAGGTTTTATTTGACTGACAGGACATAAAAAGACATCTGAATACATCACCCTGGGGTTAAATTAATCATGAAACATGTAAACATTATCATTTTCAGATTTGTCAATAATGAAAAGCAAAAATACTTGATGTTGTGGTCTTGACTTTCCCTTTCTCATGTATTGCATTAATCTGAACTCTTGATTAAATTCTTAAAAGTGGAAGTTTGTTCTTCACACTGGAAACTAATTTCAGGAGAAAAATCATATCTCAAGGTCAAAATAATAGTGTTCTTGCAAGATGGGTCTGTGCAGTTATCAAGATAATATGTTTATGCAGATAAACATCTGCATGTAGAAGGCAGAGAGATACCGTCAATGGATGGTCAAAGCTAGCGAGTCGACTGCGGGAAAAAATCAAATATTGGTTATTAAACATTTATATTCTGATACATGAAAACATTCATGTTTTCTCAATAACTTTTCTTGACTGTGAGAAAAAGATGAAAAGCTGAGATGTCCTTCCACAGTCCTCGTGTATAATTCAGAAAGACTGGATGTTCCTTTATAGTGAGAAGAGCGTCTGTGTTACCAGCTGACAATGATCACAGTCTGCCTGTTGTACGCACGAGGTGATCAGAAGGAGGAAAATATAAATAAGATCAGCTTCATGTCTTGAAATGCTAATCCTGTGTTTCACAGACACAAGTGAGAAATGAGGTAGAAAGAGGACGAACAGTGAGGAACTTGAAGAAGTGTTATGGTGGGAAGAAAGAGTGTGGAGGTTTCACCTTGTTGAGGGGGTGGGGTTGGTGTTTTCCCTTAAACCATTCCCATCTCATGACAAGACAGATGACACAGGCAGAAAGTTACTAAATGTAAGACACTTCTCATTAATGGTGAAAAATGTACAAAAAGCTGAGTCACTTCTTTTTCAAAGCAGCTGAAAGGATTCAAGGTTTGTGTGTTTTGTCGTGTATGTCAGCCAGCAAGGACTCATTTGTACCTTTTAAAGATGAGATATAAAAAGATTTCGCAGACCTTAAATATCCCTGAAACACAAAATGTAGAGGAAGATGTACAATCTTGTCCTAGATGGGTTTTTCCTCTGAACGTCAGTAACAGGTTCTAACAAAACTGAAGGACTGACCTACGGTTTCCAAACTAACTGGTCCTAAACTTAACTAAACCAAGCCACAAACTCGTGTTTGATAACAGCAGAAGTAGTGGCAACAAAGCCAATATTCAAGTGAAAATGCAAGCTGATGCTTTAAAAAAGTACTACACTAAAGGTAAAATTAGCATTACACATTTTCTACTCAAGTTAAATACACGCTCTAAAATTTAGTAAAACAGTACAAGCACACCACTAACTTAATAAGTTAAAGACACTTAAATAGCAATGGCATGGCAGACGCTTTTATCCAAAGTGACTTACAAGTGAGGTACAAGGTACAAAATGTAGTAAAGGTACTAATTATAACTTATTTTAGAATGGCATGTAGCAAATATAAATGGATATGTAAAAATCAGTAATGGTACAGCGGGTAAAGGTGTTGCTGGCAGCCACTCCTTCCATAATAACACATCAGCATTTTCACCTGTGAACCATCAGCCAGGATTTAGCCAGGTATTATAATCAAAAAATGCAAATTAACTCTTTCTTTTGAAAGCTAATAAAAGACAAAGTACCTCGCAGCCTCTCTTCTCATTGCTAAATTCTTTAAATGTGTAAACGTTCATTTTCAAAGTTCAACTGCTAAAAACAAGACACTTATCACGTCAGCATGACGCCCATTCTCACATATGCAAAAGAACGTGTATATGGCACTTACTTATAGTTACTAAAACAAAGTCCATAAATAGTACTCTTAAATGTATGTTTTGACGTTTTAAGACTGGACAAACGTCATCTTCGCCAGACAATAAAGTTAAGTCAAATCGAAGCATAGCCTTGAGTGCGACTTTAGTTGACTTCATGAATTATTATTAGCATTTTATTTCTTTTGTCAAAATTTATTATAAGTTGGGTGAACGGTATAATACTTAAGAGTACAAGTATGCAGGATAAAATGGTAGCTCTAAATTGTACTTGAGGCTACAGTATGTAACTTTTAACACACAAGACATATCTTAATAATTAATATCTTAATGTGAAGAGTTGCTGTGCCTCCTGTGGAGTCAGACCATGTTTTGCAGATTTTTATTTTAGTAATTTAATAATGACTAATACCTGGAGGGCTGTGCACAGTGTAGCAGAGGGTAGAGAAGCATACTGGAGCAGGGAGAGGGTGGAGTGGGCGAAGCAGAGTGGACTGATTTAATGCTAGTGTTAACTTAAGCTGTATATTGTTGCTTTAATGTAAACATGTCAGTGTTATAGGCCTTTTTAACACAGACTGAAACTAAACTGGTTTGAATGTGAGTTTTTCTAGACCTGCTGACCTTAGTCACCAGGTTCCAACATGTCAGATTTCACAGAGATGTGTCATCATGTTGAATCCTACTTAATTTTGTCCTGATTTTAAAATGTCTGGATTTCCTCGGTTTGTAAAAACTTCTATGTTCTATGGCTGACCCAGTTCAGTTCCAAAACATAGTAAAACCACCACACTTACCTATTGTCAGCAGTCCCATCAAACTTTTCCAACAGCCTTTACTGATTTTTACTGGTCTCTTCTGGTCTGGTTCTGGAGTCTGACTGGAGTATTGGTCCTGTATTGGCTTTGGTCTGGTTTTGGCTTCTGGTTTCTGGTTCTGGTCCAGCCTAAGGTGGCAGGTTCTTGTGTCTGATTGAGTTTTTATTAGTTGGTTGGATGCAGGAGTTTCTGATGGACTGTTGTAATCCTATGGAGTGGCTGCAGTAGAAGTAGCAGAATGTGTATTTTCTGCAGTAGATGAAGTAGTGTCTGTAGAAGTTGCAGGTCCACTTTTAGGATGAACAGAGTCCGGAGAAGTTGAAGTACTTTTACAGTAAGCCGTAAATAGAGATTTTAGATTCTTTAGTATTAGTGTGTAGTAATCCTGCAGTGGAGTGAGAGGTCTCAGAGCTTCAGATTGTATTCTGGGATCGGCCCTGCCCATCCTGTAGAGAGGAAGGAAAAGAGGGAGGAAGAGCAAGAGGAAGATAGGGAGGAGGTGGGTGGGAGGTAAAGGAGAGTGAGGCCAGGATATGAAGGAGGGGAGGAGGGGGAGAAGAAGAAGAAAAAAAAACATATCAGAAGATGAGTGGAGGGCATACAGAGACGACGGAGTGTGCAGTTGTGCAAATCAGAATTGGGTCAGACTTGGTGGAATTCTGTGGAGGCCATTTCAGGTTCAGTCAGTTACACAATGTGAGGTTGTTGTATCGGTTATCATGGCAACTGAAGGGAGATAAACCTTTTTCTAACTGCTGCTATGCTGTAGTATTATGTAAAGTTTTCCATTTCTATTCTCAGACAACTATAAAAGATGGTGGGAGCCAATGCAGAACGGATTTATGAGTTTCACCTGCTTTTGTACATTAAAACCCGCTCCTAAACCCGAGAGGTGTGATTCTGAAACTCATTTCTAAACTACAGACACATAAATGAGTCCTACTACCACTAAAGAACAGTTCCTGAAAACGTGCATTGGTGTTTTTTTATTTGGAATATAATAATAAATAAAATTAGTACCTTAAATTAGTACCCAAGATGTAAAGTAAAGTAAAAAGTTATTTATTTCATAAGTGATCTGTGATGTTGTTATGGGAGGATTTTGTAGAAAGTTTACAATTTTATGGTGTGATAGTAGTTTTATCAGCATACGGGATGATGTTCACACAAAAAAAAACAGCAGTCAGCAGCACGATGCTGAAAGAAAACTGGCTGGTAAAAAAACGCTATTGAAAACTGGTATTAAACACAGAATGGAAGACAAAAAGGGGTGAATCACGACCCACTTGGCTTTTGACAGGGCAGCTCCACCTACCCACTGAAAATACTGCATTTGTGTACAACAGTCAAAAGACAAAAGTTCTGTAACGTTCATTATTTAATAACAAAAAACCTATAGATGCACCATTTTTAATAGAGCACTGTATTTACCATATATCATATTTTATTTAATTAGGTTTGGGTTTTTAAATTGGTCTCCACTTTAAGTGATGTCTGACACAACATGGAAAATTGTAGATATAATATTTTCATGTAAATAATTACAAAGTTTGAGGATTTAGAAACACACAAAGCTATGAAATGAAGAAATATTTCACAATTGGAACTGTTTGTAGGTCAGAAAGAAAAATAAATCTAATTAGTGTCATTGACTGTGTTCACTCTTACAAATATCAGATCTTCTTGAGATGATGATGTGAAGCTCACATTCAGAGGACTCTCAGGTGGATTTATTTCACTCATTAGGGGCTTGTTCAGTAAATCAACCTGCAGCTGCTGTTCACCTGTTAGAAATATGACTGTGCCTCATGTTTCCAGCAGAATGTTGCTGACTAACACTGTGACAGCAGGAAACCTCCGAACTACTGTAAAGTGTCAGAAGTCGGATTGTTATTCTAAGCAAAGAAGGGCTTTCTCCGAGTCAAATCGTTTCTAAGTGCACAGCTTTCTAATTCTTGTGGAAACTGGATCAGTTTGCTAACTAAAGAACTCAAGACTCTGATCAGCAAAAGCACTGTCAGAAGATGTGTGAGTTGTCTAGTCATCTCTAAAGCTCTTCTCAGGGAGGGAAACGAGGCCAAACGCTAGGGGTGGCTTTTTAAAGATGGCTACCAGTCCTCTGAGAGATGTATCAACACTTTGGAGCCCTTTCTGACAAATTTAAAAATCAAAACTTTATTTAAAAAAAAAAAAAAAAAAAAAAAAAGATCGTTGAGTATTTTTTGATTTGATTTTAGAGAGCAGGAAGAGGGTGAATGAGGGAGTGATAGACATGGGCATTCTGTTAGTGACCAGCTGTTGACCTGTGGCTGCCTATTGGCAGACTCCCGTTAGCTTGCTGCTTGTCAGCCTGTAGCATACTGGTAGCCAGCTGGTAGCCCGCTAATAGCCAACAGCATGCTAACCAGCTGGTGCGTGTGCGTTGGTCTGAAGATCTAGCATGTTTCCACGGCAACGCAGAAAGCAAGAGGGCATGTTGGAGACAAGAAAACAATTAAAACTTGACAAAAGGATTAGAAGCACTTCCTTTGACTCGCAATTCCTGTTTCCTGTCTGGGTTGCCAAAGAAACGGATGTTTGGCAGGAAGATGGTGAGAAGCTGGACAGTACTGATAACACACACACACACACACACACACACACACACACACACACACACACACACACACACACACACACACACACACACACACACGGTACTGAAGTGTAACTAAGTGCATTTACTCAAGCGCACTACTTATGTACAAATATATGGTACGTATATTTTCTTATGCTACATTATACTGCTTCCTTCCTTCCTTCCTTACTTACTTACTTACTTACTTAACCAACAAATATTTTTGCTGAAAAGTCATGATGGTTTTAAAAAATACGACGCTTTGTTATAAATCAAAATATTCAACAGTAAATACAAGTAGACCTAAAATCATTAATCATTTCTGGATCCATGTTCTGGAATAGAACAATGTGCTGTTCTTCTTATGCTGTGTTTACAAAAAAAGTATAGCAAGAGTGTTTTTGACACGTGCCTTTCAACCAATACACTTGATCATACTTAAACAATCAAGCAGTCAAGTGGACAAATATGACTGAAAACATATCTATGCTTCCATTTTATGAGTCTATGAATGTAAAAGGTTCGACAGAAAACACCAGAAAATTGAGAAACATATCAAGTAAACACAGCAAACCAATGTTATTATTACATCTATATTCATTGAGTTGGGGTTACAATATGTAACCAGATTGGGGAGTTACCACTTCTCTAATGTTCTAATTCTAATGTTTTCTGATCAAACTGATAAAAACAGTTTTTTTCCCCACTTTTGAGGTTTGGACAAAAGAATTGTAGAGATTCACATAGGACTCACCATTTCCTGACACACACACACACACACAAACACACACACATTTCTTACAAACTGAACAATCAAACAAGTCATCAAAAAAATAATGAGTAAATTAACCTTTAATGCAATAGTTTTACTTGTACTTGTTTAGTTCCATAGTGTAGTATTAAGGTAAAGGATTCAAATACCTCCTTCAACACAGCTCTACTTGGCTCTATTCTACTCGTTTTTGGTAATGGGTACTTTGTTTTTCGTTTTTGCGTGTGGAACAAAGGAGGATATCGAAGAAATGCTGTTCTTGTTTTTTGGTATGTGGCCAGTTGTCACAGCAAGGAGACAACAAACAAAAGATATCCACATAAACAAAACATCCACAGTCTTTTCCTGATGGAAACCAAAAAAGATGAGTAGAGTTTAGTGATCAACTGTTAATAGACATTGTTGTAGATCCAGTTCAAACAGCTCAAACCTGTTCAATGTCAAAAACAAAATATTTCAAACAAGGCTAGAATAGTTTCTCATTTGATTATTTTTTTATATTTTTGGATTTAATCTACGCTTCTCTTTATACTAGTTTAGTAGTTAGTCCTATGAGTGTTTTCACAGGTTTCAGGTTGTTTTTTATGTCACGAAGACGTTTCTATTTGAGTTATCGTTACATTTTCATTTTAGTTGAGTATAAACAAGGAATAGTATTGTGTGGAAAATTACCTACTCATTATTCAAGATATCAACAGTCATTTTAAGTCCAGTATCAAAAAATAATAACGTGTTCCCTCTCCAGAGTTTTAAATTTTTGGTCAAGTTCACCATTACATTTTTTGAAAGCCTACTGTATGTGTCACATAATCTGGTTGACACACCAGTGTTTGTGAACAGCCCGAGTGTTTTTTGCCCCATACTGTACTCTTTGAGCTAGTCATCCATTTCTCTGATACTTTCAACAGGGTTGGTGCCAGGGGCAGCACAGGCCCCCCCAGAAAGGTGACTGGACATCCCTACCCCTCCCGTCTCTCTGCCAGAGTCAGAAGGTGGTAGGTACTTTGGAATCTGTAGCAGAAGCGAACTGACCAAAATCTTAGTAATAAATAAATCTTATTATTAAATAAGGCTCAATCAATTATTATTATAAATTAATATAATTAATGTTAATGATATTAATAGTTTTTGTCACACTGGAATTTGCATCTCCTTACAGCAGCAGGTGAATAACTGTCACCTCCACCTAATGTATGAAACAGAAATTTTCACCTTAATATTTTTTTATCAACTAGCAAGTAATCAGATCCAAAACCCTTACCCATACTCAAAAAACCCCACTAAACTCTCTCGCTTCATATTGGATTAATTGTGGTCAATCAGCAACAGTGAATACAATAACAGTGTGCACAGACGTGACTCTGCAACTTCTACCTTGTATTATATCTGAATCTCCAACAAATTGGAATACCTGGAAACAGTACTGGGCTTTGAATGCTTTTCAATCACAGATGATCTACACTCTGTACAGTCTCTGAACCGATGACCGACAGCTCCTCTAGACCTTCTATATAGAGACAGTTTTGCACAGTTGCTTAAATGTAAAACCTACAGACAAAGGAAAGTGGCAGGTCCTGTTATGACAAGAACAGAAACTGTGAACATCAGGGAGCCACAATTAAGATGGAGGAGACTTGCAGAACTTTTGAGAAGACAGGGGTGGGTGGAGGTGTCACAGTTCTGTCTACCAGAACGGAACCCAAAACAACAGTCTTCACCTAAATTGTTATAACTCTAGTCCGTAATTAATTACTCACCATGTGTACCATATATGTTACTATTATATCTGCTGAAACCTAAATTCAGCTGAAAAGTATATTACCTGTCTATCTAACAGGTGTGAACTAAATGTCAACAATGTCTTGCCCAAGGACACTTCAACATGTGAACAGCAGAAGTTGAAGATCCTGAACCTATGATATCTTTTTTGACAACCTGCTCTATCCTCTGAGCCACAGCTGCTAAGTTATCATTCACCAGGTTAGAGTGGAAAGTACCCACACACTATTCTGCATTTATGGTTAGATGTGGGCAGTAATGACAAAAATTATTACTGTAATAATCACATCATTATTTCAGCTTCTATTTGCTGTGCTGTTCTAGCACTGCAATAATCATCTGGTTTGAACAGTTTAAATTAGCTTCAAGGCTTCAGTTTCTGATGATTTGTTGCTTTTCTCTGTTTAATGTCTGTCGTCAAAATTAACTTAATGTCAGACTCACTGTTGGTACAACAGTCCTCAATCGCAGCCTTAAATTTTTGCATCATTCTTATCAAGTGAACATTTCAACATCTAACTTGCACGTTAACACCAATGGAGTCCAGTCGTGGTTTAGCTGTGACACTTTTAGTCAAAACTTGCATTCAGGACTCTTAACTGACAATAATTACTCATGTATTAGTGCTGAATTTGAGAATCTTTTTCTAGCACTTTCTATCATTCGGTGAAGTTGAGAAAGCATTTGACTGCATTTGCATTCATCACATATTTGCATTTATGCTGCAATTCTTCTCACGTGTCGCTCCTGACACAGACCCAGAACAATTCAGCCCAGTTGTGCTCCGATCACCAAAGATGCATTTCATTGTTAGGTGTGAACAAGATCTATGTGTGTGTCCTGGAAATATAGCTCACTTTGCCATTACCATGGTAACCAGTGGCAGGAGTTGATAATACTCACTGCATTCTCTATCCAACACACACACACACACACACACACACACACACACACACACACACACTTTATATCTTGTCAAGTTTCTCACATCAGTTGGAACCAAAAACTGAGGCAAAATCTGTCCAGTTTGCTTCGCTTCGCATTACAAGTACAAAAAATGTCAAGTCCTGTAAGTGTCGCCTAGAGCCTGAAATGTCAATCAACTGCTATTTAATAATAGATGTAAGGATGTTCTGCTCGTTAGGGTTGAAGTCTGACAGTGTTTTAACAAAGTCAAATCCAGTACCGAATCTTATTATAAAACCTGAATCCTCATTCAGTAAAATTAGGTTTTGGTTTCAAGTCTAAGTCATGACCAGATGTTGATGCTACAGCAACTTCTACTGATAGATAACAAGCAAATGGTTACAAATGCTGATCTTATTTCAAAGAATCAGTATCAACCAAAATAATTCAGATCCAATTCTGATGTGTATTTAGTTTTATTGTCCTGTATTTGAGCAGATTAAGATTCCAAGCATCTCCGAAACACGACTGACCTATGCTCTGAATGGTCCCTGAACACCTCCCAGACACGCCAACAGCCTGCTAACTGCTAACGCTACTTTCTTTACATAATGTCCACACACAAAGCTAAAAGAGAGAAGACAAGAAAAGACAAAATCTGTTTTCTGGGACACTGTTTATCATCTGCAGGCATCAGGAAGATGCTACCGATTTGTGAGAGACTCATTGAAGAGAATAGATATCATGGAGCTTTAGATGCAGATCCACAATACAGCATACTAAATGTGTAAAAAAAAAAAAAAAAAAAGGATGACATAGGATATCAAGGGTAAGGTCCTCACACACTTCAGCTGGTTGTTCACAAGCTGATGAACACATTAAAGTAAGATGGGACATTCGCCACAGGCTTATACTCATTAAGACATTAAGACTAACAAGAAGATGCCCAGGTATCGGATTACATTTACATTTACATTTAGTCATTTAGCAGACGCTTTTATCCAAAGCGACTTACAAGTGATCTGTGTCAGTATTGCAAAAACTGAACTGGGACATCCCTACTCATAAGACAATGATCTGGGCAAACTGATCACAGCTACCAGGAGATTTGGTTTGATGTTAACAAATGGGGAGTATAGTGGGGCTAAAGTTTGTCCTGTGACTACTCTGTAATAATATGGTTAACTCGTTTGATCGAGGGCAACAAGTTATTTAGAAGTGATTGTGGAGCAGTTTATACAGTGACAGAGAAGATTGAGTAAAACTGGGTAAAGAAACACAACTAATCCGCTACAACAGCTTCTTCCATGTTGGACTCTCCTTACTTGGCGGTGAGAACTGCCAAGATGGTTTGCTACTGCCAGTGATGAAAAATTACCAAATGTGAGTTCACCCAAAAACTGAACTCATCCGTGTAAAAGATTTCCACAGATTAATTTCACCCACGAGAGAAAACACACTAAAACAACGTGATTCAGATACAGCATGCTGAGGTCATCAGTCAGAGCAGAAGGTTGAAAAGGGAAAAGGCAGTCAGGGTTCGAGTGAAGAGATTATTCAAGGTTCAAGGAGAAAGAAAGTCAGGCTTTGACCAGAAATGTTGACAAAGGTAGTGAAGGAAACAAAAATGTAACAAGTCTAGAGAATTAAAAGAGCAGAAAGACGGTCTGTGTCAAAACGAAACGGTCTATGAATCCTATCAGGGAGGTAACTCTGGTAAAATTCATTCTGATTGCATGATGCTGCTGATGAACTATGCTTAGAGAAGAAGAACGAGGAGTCCTCCAACACACGGTGTTGCCCCCCACAGAGCCCTGGAGCTTGTTTTAAAGATGATCACAGCAAGTACTGATTTAGGTTTTTGCAATCATTGGGGAATCATTAGAGGAGTTATAAAAAAAATCTATAAATTTGTAGAGCGGTGAAGTTCTTATAGATCATAAATCTGCCCTTATATTCAAGTGATCTGTACAAACATTCACAGCTTGAGACATTTGTGTTTTTGACCATCAGCTGCTGGAAATAATCTTTTGAGCCTGGCACGAAGGGAAAGCGGTAGGTGCAGGCGTTCATGCTTGGATTAATCTGCACCGAGTTGGGACCCTAGTGCAGCATTATGGTGAGATCAGGATGACTGTATTTAACACTTGCATCAGGTCTTTAGCCGTTATTATACATCTTGTCTAATTCATCGTTTCACTGGAATAAATACAGATTTTTCTCTTTCCACTGCAGCTCAATAAGAACACTAACATGTATAATGACAGTTTCAAACACAAACTAATGATAATATAAGTAAACCGTGGAAGAGACCAATTTAAAGCTCTACTGTCACGATGTGTTAGTTTCAGTTTTAGTGAGACTCGTCTTTAACCAGCCACTCCACTCCTTTCACTGTCTGCAGACTTTTGTCCTGCACATGTGCACTAGTAAAAAGCAGATTTTAGCCCGCCCACCTTCATGACAGTTAAAACTGGGCTAGAACCAGTTACATAAGTTCATGTAACCCAGTCAAAGTGCTCTGAGACCAGTAAGAACAGGAGCAATGAGTACAGGGACCAAAACCTGTTTTAATGTTCCAATACGAATCAGATTATTGATCAAAAACAGACTTTAAAATAGAAATCCAGTGTTCAAACTGCATTTAGAAAAGAGAGAAGCTGTCTCTAACACTGTTTAACCTCTGACCACGAACGCTGTGGTAAAGTCAGCCAGACAAGGATTAACACGTTGTCATGACAACCACGTGATGTTCAAAAGTCAATACTGCAGAAGAAGACGATGATCCACTTCCTGTTTGAAGCAGATCATCTCTTTAGATAGACGGTCTGAGACTACGGCCTACACACTCTCTGCTGCTCTTACATAACAAACACACAGAGGACGGTAAAGTGATGCTGGAGGAAACAGAAACAGGAAATAAAAAGACGGTAGAGGGAGAAAGGGAGGAAGAGAGAAGGATAGGAAAGAAGATAGGAGGGAAAAAAGATAGGAAAATAGGGGAAAGGAAGGAATATAACAGGGAAGAAAGAGGAAAGGGGTGAATTAAGGAAGAAGATTAAAAATATTTTAGTGTAAAAATGAATTAAAGAGATGATGAAAGGAAAAGGGAGAGGGAAGGGAAGGAAGAGGAAAGGAAATAAGGCATTAGGGAAGAAATTGCTAAGAACATAAAGGAAGAGAGGGAGAAAAAGGAAAACAGGAAAGACTGAAGGATAAGAGGAAAGGATGAGAGAAGGAAAGAAGGGAAATGAAGACAGAAAGGAAAGGATTGAAGAAATCAATGTAAAAACAGGCAAGAGGATGGTAAAGGAAAGAAAGAGAGGACAGAAGTGAAGATAGCAAATGAGGGACCAGGGAAAGAAATGCTGACAAGAGAAAAGAGAAGACTAGGAAGAGATGAAGGGAGGAAGAAAGCAAAAACAAATTAAAGGAAGACAGGAAAAGGAGGAGAGATAAGAGCAGGCAAGAAAAGGAAAGAAGGAATGAAAGGAGAGCCAAGAGAAGTGTGAGAGGAGAAAGGGAAGGGAAAGGAGGAAAGGTGACAAGGAAAGGAAACAAATGAAGCACAGGGAGAGACATGGAAGAGAGGAGGCATAGGAAGCAAAGCAAAGGAGATGAAGGGAAGGAAGGAAAAGAGGAGTGAGGATGATGAGAAAGGGATGAAAAATGAGGAAAGGAGTGAAGGAAAATGAAAACAGAACAAAGAATAACACCTAAAAAGATGAAGTGTAAAGAAAATGAATTCACGACTTTTGAAGTTACAGACCGGCAGCAAGTGACCAACACACACATGCATTCCCTGTAACACACACTAATATAAAGAGGTGCAGAGAGAGACTCACCCAGAAGATCACGGACTCGTTCTCCATGATGATTTAACTGAAAAGAAAAGAAGGGACTGATGGAGAGAAAGAGATGAAAGATGGGAAAAAAAGAAGAGGGAGAAGAAGAAGAGGAAGAAGAGGAGGAGGAGGTATATCTGGAGACAAAAAGGGAGGAAAGGAGAGAGAGGGAGAGAGAGAGAGGGAGAGAGAGAGAGAGAAGAGGCAGGATGAGTGGAAGGCTGGTCGGTTTCAGCCCACACACTGCTAGCATGACACACACTCTCTGTGTACACCAGTGTGTGTGCGCGTGTGCACGTGTGAGTGCGCACGTTGTCTCCCACTTCAATGCGTGGGTTAGAAAACACACCTCTCTCTCTCTCTCTCTGCTCTCCTTTCTCCCTCTCTCGCTCACAGCGAGAAAGAGAGGAGAGGGTAAGCAGCGTGGGTGTGGAGGAGCGGCCCCGTCGTCATGGCAACGATGCAATAGCAAAAAAAAAAAAAAAGAGAGTCAGCATCCAAGAATCCAAGCATCCTCTTCATCAGCACTAAGTGATGATGATGAGAGCCAGCAGGGAAATAAAAAAACTTTTTTAAAATCATATTTCGGAAATGTGTGATTTTGCACACGTGGCAGCAGTCACGTGACTCACATGTGATGTTTTCCACATGTTGAACCTCTCACCTGTGACTCAGGCTATCTCAGTTCCCTTAAATGCACCCACGTTTTCCCGCACTTCAGCCTTCAGCGCTGAAGAGGACGCAAGAAGAAGATGTGATAAACAGGAAACGAGGAAAGGATTTTAGAGAAGTGAAAAGAATATAATCATACAAATAGGAGAAACAAAGTTGGAATATTTAGATTTACAGTTTACAGAATATTCTAAAAATAAAATCTGAATATAAGGTCAGAATATTCTGAGATTTACAAAACAAATAACCCAAACGTTGACTGCTGTGGAGCTTACACCATGGGGCCATGACTGTAGATTATTTCTTGACATACACACATTTACGTTTATAAAATGTGTTTAAGATGGACACTAAATGTCGGTCAATGTCACAAAGAACAATTTCCATTCAAATTAAATGTAACACAGTCAAGTGTACTAAAAGTGAAGGGGTCTGAATACTTGGTAAAGAGCCTCACGTTTAAGGATTCGGTTAAATTCGGTTACAGGACATTTTATTTATCTATGCTGATCTAACAAGCTGTAACGTGATAACAAACAAAATCTTTTTATGCCAAGTTTACCACATTACAAACATCAGATAATTGTTATTTTTCCTCCAGGACTTCAGCTTGTGTTGCAGTCACGATCACAACAAACTGTTTCACAATTATTCATGTGGTTTGAAAGGTTCAGCCGGATGTCAGAGCCGCGTTTGTGTGAGCTGTCACTGCATCTGTATGTAAGAAACAAACAATAGTCGGACCCCCGCTCTTTGTGAGTGATCGCACTTGATGGATGAAGCATTAGCAGCAAATAAAACCTCTAATCTCTGACTTCTCTACAAATCTGCTGCTGATATCAGGGAAAACAAAGTGAAAGTTGAAAAAATTGTCTTTCAACAACTAGCTCGCAGTGATGCAAGTACCTTTACTCAGTTAGTTACTCAGTTAGTACAATTCTGACACTTTTACTTAGTATATGTATGTTATGACACCTACATATATATTGAACTACTTTTCAAACAGGGGCAGTTCTAGGCCCTTTTTAGTCATTTCAGCCCCCCTAAAATGATCAACTATCAAACTATCAACAGTTATATAAGTACATACAGCAGTCATACAGTACAATTTTTACTTTTTAAAATAAAAATGAAAATAACTAATAAATGCAGGACATGCCAATAAGAAAAATTATGATTTGATGTATGTTCTGCATTCTCTGCCCTCCCTGAATGTGGGTGTCCAGTTTGGCAGATAGGTAAACGGTGAAAGAGTTGCTCGTTCAGGCTGTTTATTTGCTTCCCAAATGAAAACACTGTAAAACTAAATCATAAAAAACAATAATAATAATCTAGAAAAAGATTTCTAAATCAACAATTTAAAAATTGAAAAAACAGTTTGACTTGTCAATCCCAGTCAAATGACAATGAAAGCGTGACATGATGTGCAAAAAACTAGCCTATTCGCTAACGCATAATGAAATTCCCCATTAACATGCTATAGAGATTAACATTAGTAGTGATGCTACACAGCGGTGAGGGCTGAGCCCCCCAGAGGATGAAATCCAAGATCCGCTGCCATTTTTAGATATAAGTTTCTTAAAGGCAAAACACCACCCTTCACAAACCTTCTGGATCAACCAATTCAGACCAGAAGAGGTGAAATTCTCCAGCATTTCACTGAAGTAGTAGATATGAGATAGAGAAATATTAGAGAAAAGTAAAAAGAGTCTAAACCGATTTCTGCTGATATTAAAAATAATCATTTCACACACGTCTGACAGCAATCATGCGTTCACTGTGAACGTAGTTCTTACACCAAAGAGTTTTAAAACAGGTTTCTGCAGTTCCTAATAACTACCCATTAACATGACTTAGACCTTGTTTAGCAGCTGTAAATGTAAATATAACTAATTAATGTATACATGTGGATATTCCATTAGGTTCAGAGCTCTGGAACAATACAGAGATTTTCATGATTTTCATGTCTAACATCCCACAAAAGAAGACTTTATACAAAGATAAGGCCAAAAACATACTGTATATATTTAACACTTCTCACTATCCTGACATGAAAATAATAATGTGTCAGTTCTGATGAAGATATAGAAACTGCCTGAAATCAGCTGGAGTGCTGCTCTTTCCTGTTGCAGGGTGACAGCGCCCTCTGCTGACCCAGAGCTGCCTGTACCCTGATCCTTGGTTCTCAGGTTTGGTTTCCAACAGTGATGAAAGAACTCAGATCTTCTACTTAAGTAAAAATATTACCATTGTAAAATTGGAATAACTTGTATTTATTACTGGTTTATAATCATTGATGCATTAATGTGCATGTGTAAACATCACTAATGTTGCAGCAGGTAAAGTTTTTTTGAAACAGCTGCTTTATCTGTAATGACATCATCACCATCACCATGCCAGAGTGGGCAGACTGAAAAAGTATGTGATTAGACAAATAAGTATTTATTACATGTGCTGCTGGTTCTGTACTAGCAGTACTGGAGCTCACAGACAAACAGGTGGCAGTGAATAATTACACAAACATACTTAATAGAAAGAACCTGAGGCTGCAGGATACTCAGCACAGGGGCTGCTGGGTAATTTGGGTGAAGGCAACAGATGAGGTTAAGGTAACTGAACACTGTCTCTGTTCTTGTACTGGAGTCACCTCTGTTAAATTTTCCAATGAGCCCTTTTTAAAATCAGTATAAAGTACAGAGATGCTGGAGTTGGGAAATGAGAGATGAGAAGGGAGATTGGGAGCAAAATGGAGAAAAGAATAAAAACTAGTGATTAAAAATCGGATTATTCTCCAACGTGTGTGAAGGAAAACAGATTTAATATGTGAAAGGTACTGTAAGTTGGACTCAGAAGTACTGCAAAATACACAGTGGAGTAAAAAGAAGATATTTCTTCTTAAAGCCCACTTTAAGTTAGTTAGAGTATAATGTTCATAATGGTCCAACTGGACATAGCATAGCATAACTAAGTGGATAGATTATCATAAAGGTCACACTCAAATGAAGTACAAGTACTTCATATAATGAGTACTTGAGTAACTGAACAACAGAGTAAAACTGGTTGAAACTACAAAGCCACTTTCAAACCTTCACTTTGGGGATTTTTAGCTGTGCAGACCTGCATTTTGGGATTTACATTTTAATTTCAGGCTGAACAGCGACAGATGACCGACTGTCTAGTTCCCATGGCAACCACCAGCGGGAGATTAAAAAAACCTGTTTAACATGTGTATGTGAGGTGTGTCAGCCAAACAGTTTTCATAAAGTTTCCACAGAATTTAAACAAACTGGCAAAAAATCCAGAACCTAGAACTGAAAATCAGCTGCAACTCGTCCATACACACACAGACAATAAGGGATTCAACATGATGGCCAAGTGCAAGACGGAAAATGAACCCGAGTTTGATCTGACCAGAATAAACAATGATCAGTGTCTGTTTTCAAATCAGCACAGAGGAGTTAAATCTGTCACCAGCTCAAACAGAGCAAAGTGTTTTCAAAGAAAACAAACTGCAGCAGATCGATTTACATGAAGCTTTTCTGTGTTCAGTCTATTCAAACACAAACTGTTCTTTGTTTGAGCTTTTTTATTTAGAAAATGTCCTGCTGCTGCTGCTTCGTTCATTTCTAACACAGACAAGTTAGTGAAGTATTTCAAAGACACAGAACACCCTGACTCTACTATGATCAGTACTCTGACTACTCCAGTGTGATACAGCGGTCAGTGCTGTACTGTATTCAGATCTTTCTACTCACTGCTGTATTTTGCTGTCACCTGTGTTTAACACTTCAGCATCTTCAATTCTGGTTTCTATTAACAGGTGTGTTTGTTTTAAGCGTCTTCTTGTCCCTTCAGTAAAAGGTCCATGTAGGCTCCCGTCACCAGACTCTCCTTTGATACACCCAACTGCTCCATCAGGTCCTCAGCCACCTGATGATCAAAAGGAAAAAGGAGAGAGTCACTTTAACATCTCAGATCAACTGAAACTAAATATTAATGAGGTTAAAGTTAAGATTATTTACAGTAGAAACACCAGTCAGATGTTGGTGTGAACTGCATGTGTGGCAGTAGAAGTACACAGACTCAAGTAAAAGTACAAGTAGAAGCAGCACTTGAGATTCAACTCCTACTTCAAGTGAAGTACAGTGATGCAAAACTGTTATCAAATCAAACGTTGGCTACTTGCTAGACTCTAAAACACATTTTGCTTTACACTTTTTAAGTACAAGATAATTTAGGCTCCAAACACTGCGTCCTCTCTCTGACTGGTTCAACTAACAGTTAAGTACTACTACTGCTACTACTACTGCTACTACTACTAACACATCAATTATTCACTACATGCTGTAAAAAAGAAAGTGATTTCTGAACAGTTACTGTGAAAAATCAGCAACATTTATAAACTGAACCTTTCAATAAAATAGCAAATGTTTGAGCTACAAACCAGATAAATTATATATTTTTAAAAAGAGTCTGAGCTGTAAACTGATCTGTGGCAGCGTCACTCATGAGATTTAATGCACTGTCCCCAGAGGAGGAATCCAATAGATTACTAAATGATGGTTTGTTTATTTATTTGTTTGTTTGTGGAGAGACTTCAGTCCGTTTCCCATGGTGCAGCTGACATTTCAAAGTTGTCTGACATTAAAAAAAATCTATTTTATTGTATTTGTTCTGCTGCAGATCACTGGACTTTGGTTTTTCTGCCACCATAGCTATGAACTATGTTTTATTCTACTGCGGCTGCTGCATGTTTTCATGCAGTGATCAAATCATTTATACACTCCTGCTAAATCAAAGTGTAACTATAAGTGGTACACTCCATGTAAATTAATTAATTATATGACTCGCAGTGTAACATTCATCAGCATTAACTGTATGTATATTTTGTCTGCATCTGTCATTATTATTATTTTGTCGTAGACTCGCCTTAAACTCCAAACAAAAAAAACTTCTAATCAGACATATCTGAACACTGATGTGTCCTGAAGGCAGTAGAACGTTGTGTCTGCACCAAACATGTATCTTCTGTGTTTTTTTAAAATCGTGTCACACAACTAATTTAATATTTCTGCACTATCAGGTCTACGCTGACAAAACGCTCCACAGACAGCAACAAACTGTGTGTTTCCACAGAAAAAAGAGAAGTATATCAACTAAACACAGCTCAAACAGCCTCTCAGGAGACTCTACGTGATGTAGACAGAGTTAGATCTGATGAAAACCCACCTGCTGTCCCTCTTCAACCGTCTGCTCTGGTCGCATCACCACCTAAACACAAAGACACACGGGTTATTCAGTTCATCACTTCTTATGTACACAACTCTGGATCAATCTTCACACTGGGAGATCCGCACCTTTGTGTTTCAGGTCGACTCAACTGAGGATTCCTGGTGGTGTAACCTGCTGCTCTCTGCTTCACTGCGACACAGCTTCATGTGCAGTAGCTCAGATACTGCGGCTAGCAGCTAGTTCAAATCTCACAGCTGAATACAGCTGTGGACATGCAGCTGGAGAAGTGATGCCGGTAACGACGCGTCCAACAAGTAGGAAATTAAATCAGGTAAACTTAAAGTGCTTGAAAAGACTTCTGCATCCTTTACAACGCCGCCTGCTGACGAGGAGCGTGTAATTTTATTAAAAGCCTCAGAACAGGATATGAACTCATTTAGTTTGTTATATAGTCTATGCTGAATATTTTAACTGAGTCAGTTTCTGTGTGTTTTCATCTCCTGTGGGGAAACTCTGTTTTTCACATGAATTTAATTTGCCACAACAAATTCCCTGAAATCGCTCGTGTGTGGCAGCTCAGAACAAATCTGAACATGAAATGTGTGTACGTATGTTTCTGAGTGTGTATGTTCAGGTGTGTGTGTGTGTGTGTGTGTGTGTGTGTGTGTGTGTGTGTGTGTGTGTGTGTGTTTGAATGACCTCCAGTTCCATGTAGTTTCCCAGCCCCTCCACTGTGTCCAGGTGAACTCTGGTCTGACCAACCAGAAACAGCCGCCGCTCCTTCCTCACCTCACCTTTAATGCCAAGAGCGTCTGACAGCACAGTCTGCACACGTGCACACACACACACACACAATTAATAACATAAGACGACCACCAGCGTCCCTGCAGAAACACACAGATCGGTGCTTTACCCGGAGACTTTGTGGGTCGTTGGTTGGACTAATGGAGTAACGAGACAGTTTGGGTCCGTCTGTGTCTGGACGCTCGTAGAAGATCAGCTGACCTGAGCCGTTCTAACAAACAAAACACAAGCAAACAAAACAAATCAATAATCTGCTTTAGACATGGATTCATTTGAGCAATTAATCTATTATTTAATATTTTTCTTTTTTTTATTAATGTTTTCTGTTTTGTTTTTTTTTTCTTTTTTTTTGTGGATTTTTTAAATTTGATTAATATTGTTTTATTAATTTATCTACAACACAAACAGGAAACCATCATCATATGAGGGAAACATGGAAGCAGATTAGGGATGTACTCACTCTGTGTACAACACACAGTACAATTACACACAGTACTCTACGTACCATGAAGTCTCGCAGCTTCAGTCTTCCTTGGCTGCAGTTGAAGAACGTGTCACGCTGCCTGATGATCGTGCCCTCTGATTGGCTGAGCTGGGCCGCCATCTCTGAGAAATGTGGCAGGTCGCTCACTTTTGCTTTAATCTCCACGTTGGATGGCATGACTCTACTGAGCATGTGCAGAACACAGGAGGTACAGGTAGTCAACACAGGTTTTTTTTTTTTAAAATAAACTTCAGGTGACAACTTATTTTTAATTATTAGTTTTAATCATTTCAGTTAAAAATGTGTATTAGTATGTCTTGAATACATTTTACAGACATCAGCCCAGGTTACAGCTAATAATATATTTCTAGATATGTGCAGCTGACACCAACCTTTTTTGTTTTAAATCTGTTCAAACCTGACACTGAGGAAACCACGTCTGATGATGATGTCTGTGATGCCAATATTGGATATATTATGGTATTTATGTATAAAGCCAAACTAAAACCCCTATAATCAACTTGACTAAGCAGAAAACACCATGGTTCCCTGCTCAGTTGTGCATGATTTCACTACAGATTTGCTTGTTTGCAGATAATCAGGTTTGTGCAGCAGTGTTAAATAATTAGTTGGTGTGTGCTACAGGTGGAGATACAGGTGTGGATCCAGCAGATATTTAAGAACTAGGAAGAAAACAAAGAGCTCTTTGTGCATTATTTAAGTCTGAAAGATGTTCGACACCAGATGAAACCAGCTGCTGTGATACTGAGCGACCTGTTTCCATGTCACATTATTAAATGGGGTTGGAGTTTGTAAAACGCTTAAGGTCAATTACAAACACAAATCATTACTGTGAAGATTAACCTGTCAGATAACGGTCAGATCTCTTTTAACCGTCTGGGTGATGAAATTGAACATTTAGTCAAGTTAATGATAAATAAGACTTTTAACTAGTGGAGACTCTGTTTCCAAACCTAAACAGCGGCTGGTTAGTGTAGTGGTACCATCACTGCCTCCCATGTGGGAGACTGGGGTCCAAATCCCAGCTGTGGTCCCCCACCAGTAGGGGTCCTTCGGCCAGACCTCCTCACGCTGCCCTGCCTACCGATGTCCTGATGTATGTAAGTCGCTTTGGATAAAAGCGTCTGCTAAATGACTAAATGTAAATGTAAAGCTGCCATGGATAAAAAACACACCAGTCTCAACCTCAGGAAATTAATTAAAATCTTAATTCAAACGAGAAACAGACTGGGTTTTCTTCGACATTGTTATAAAAGCCTGTGGATTCTTTAAGTATCGTACAAGTTTTCCACGACCTTTTATTTCAATCAGCTGCTTTAGAGCATGTTTGCTAACACACTCGGACGTTAGCTAGCTAACAGCCACCGTTAGCCCGCAGCTAGCAGCTGATAAACGGTGTAAAAACCCGATAAACAGATAAATAAAGAAATGTTACAGCTACAACGTGTTCAAATTAAACTTTGTCGTCCTACCTGCTCTCGGTGTTTCCGCTGCAGTCTGTGTGTCAACACTTAAGTTAACCGCGTTACGCTCCCTCCGGGGCGGAGCAACGGTCGCCGGAGACCAGCCGGCAGCTCACGGAGGGAGCCGGGAGGAGGCTGTCCGCTGACCGGGGAGCAGCGCTGAGGCCCCGGGGAGCAGCGCTGAGGCCCCGGGGAGCAGCGCTGAGGCCCCGGGGAGCAGCGCTGAGGCCCCGGGGAGCAGCGCTGAGGCCCCGGGGAGACTCCTGGAGGAGACTGTCCGCCTCCATTCAGCGGAGACGATCAGGATGTATCACTCTGTGCAACTTTCCGAAGACAGTTCACCCACACAGAAGGAGAGGACGTGAAGACATCTCACTCTGCTTCATTTCGGATTTAGTGGTTTGTGGGTCACAGTCTGATCCAGATTTGGAGCTTTTATCTTTATCAGCTTCACTGGTTTTAAATTAACAGGTGCTTCTTGTCAAAAGTGGAATTTCTTAATATTTTTAAAGCCATCAGTTTTGTAGTGTTGTGAATAAAAGAATCAGCAGCATCACGTCAACACTTCCAGAGATTAAGACACACAACATCAACTGTTGTACTGAGACAAACACAAGGAATAAACCAGAGAAAACAGCACTTTGAAATTTTATTTGTGTCTTTCAGAAGGTGAACAGGTATCTGCATGTGACCCCCCCACAGTGAAGCATGTAGGAGGTGTGATGGTGTAGGAGTCTCCATGTTGAGACTGCACAAATAAAGCAGAGAAATGATCCCATCTAGTTTGTATTTAGTGGAACCATGAGTTGTTTTTCCACAGGACAATAGTCCATAACAGACCTGGACCCAGGTGAGACGGTGTGAGACCAGCTGGACCCACATGTGGAATCTCCCCCAGTCCTGTTAAAAACAATCCATGTGACTAAAGAACTGCACGTCCTTATTATTAATATGCAAAGTTTAAGATAATAGAAACAAAGTAAACACTGCAAATAAAACATAAGAAAGAAAAAAATGTTATTAAGAAAAACGTTCCTCACCACAGAGTAGAAATATTCAATTACAAGTAAAAAACAATACAAATATGCTGAGAGTCCCAAAAGGAAGAGTACTTATTAAGCACAATGACATCACCACTTAATTACAGCTGATGCATCCACAACAATACAACAACACTTATTGTTTGCTTATATTTCTTAGGTGTTTATATTTAGTTACAGTAAAACTGAGGAATCCACGTCGTACAGTCAATACAGTGAACAGTAAATAAAATGGATATAACCTAATATTATTACCTCCACATTGTACCTAACTACAGTACTAGAGTAAATAGTTCCTTCCAGCTCTGCTGTTGTGACATCACGGTGTCAGCAACAGTGTTCCTGTTTATAAAGGTTTACCTCTGCAGCTCTCGGTGCCAACACACACAGCTGAAGCACGACTGCATTTAGCTCAGCGGCTCATCGGCGTGACTCTGTGTGTGTGTGTGTGTGTGTGTGTGTGTGTGTGTGTGTGTTAACATTACTGGGCGACTGGACAGCATCATGGTGGAGAGAAAGAGTGAGTGAGAGAGGAGAGAAGAGGAGCGGGGGCAGTGTTCAGCAGTGTTCAGCCGGCATTAACACAAACAAAACAGGAAAGAAAATAGCCTGATGAAAAACCCAGCGAAGGCAGATCCAGGACTCGTGTGAGTTTTTATGTGAGTAAAATAACAACGATGATCATTTAGAACAGTCCTAATGTTGTGTTAATGATCCAGTTTGTGAGACTACTGGGACGGTCAGCTGCCTTCAGGTCCTCCTGTGTCTCTCTGTCTGTCTGTGTCTGACTCTCAGGTTGTCTCAGGATGACCGTCACCTATTCCAGCAAAGTAGCCAACGCCACCTTCTTCAGTTTTCACCGACTGCTGCTGCGCTGGAAGGGAAGCATTTACAAGCTGCTGTATCGAGAGTTCACCCTGTTCGTTGTGCTTTACACTGTCCTCAGCGTCATGTACAGGTCACACACCTTAACACACACCTTAACACCTTTTATATTTGTGGTCTTGAAAACCCTTGAAACAGTTTTACATATATACATATTTGTGCTGGACTTCACTCTCAGTGTTGACAGGATGATCTTTATTTTAAAAGTACTTCAGGAACAAGAGGTTGAAGCCAAGTGAGAGATACATCGTTGAAGATAATAATAATAATAATAACCTGTTGAAAGTACTGCATCACACATAGCTCAGAAAGCTTCTGATTGGCTTTAAGCTGACACGTCTGTGTTCTCCATCCAGGCTGATCCTCTCTAATTATCAGAAGAGGCTGTTTGAGAAACTCTCCATCTACTGTGACAGATACGCTGAGCAGATCCCCGTCACCTTCGTCCTCGGTACGTCTCAACATTTACCAACAAACCTCACTTAGACAGGACCAGTATCAGCCGCACACAAAACCTCAGGCTGGTCAGAGGGGGTTCCTCTGAGAAGGTGCTGATGAGTTGTCAGAGCTCTGGACCTGATGCCCACAGAGACTCGTATCCTAGCAGACTGTGGGGACGTTTAGTGAAGTTCTGCTGTTAAGGTTTGGCTGCGAAGATCACAACTTCTAGTTTTGGAGGGACGGGTGGAAAAGGTGGAGTCACACTCATCGAGCATCAATATGAACATAGAACTTTATTCTGAACTTTAACCTTTAATCTTTTGAAGTGAACAGTAAAAAGATAATTAGTCTTTGATCCTTCTACATATGTGTCTGTATGAAATTACTATAAAAACAAACTCGAATCATTAAAGGTTCATAAAATAGAAACAAAATAAAACTAGAATTTAACGTTAGCTCTGATTTCTGCCCGAGGAGGAGAGAGCTTCAGCAGACAGACGGGGTGTTTGGTTGCCTCATTAGCAGACTGCTAATGGAAACGGATCATTAACGAGAAGAGAAGAGCTAAAAGCAGGATGAGTGTTTTCCATCCTGGATGTTACTGTGCTGTAGTTTGATCACAGTCCGTCTCATGTTCCCTCAGTGTTTCCTTAAAATTAGAAATAAAATAACTTCAAACTTGATGAATAATTACATGATGATGTGAACATGTTAACACCTGTAAACAAGGTCTGAATTCACACAGTCAGAATAAACTTCAGACATGGACGTAGGTTTAAAGGAACAGTTCAGCATTTTCATCCATGAACTTATCTGTTCAGACACCACCAGTGTCAAAGGTCACTTTTGGTTCCTGCAGCGTCTAATCAGGTTTTATTTATTGAGATTTATTTTATCAGTTTAGGGGGAAACTCTTTCTCATGCTGTGTGTTGTGTTTCAGGTTTTTATGTGACTCTGGTGGTGAATCGATGGTGGAATCAGTTTGTGAACCTGCCGTGGCCTGACAGACTCATGTTCCACATCTCCAGGTACATTAACAGTTCAATGAAGCAGAACTGAGAGATAAAAAATACATTTTAAAGAAATGGCAGGAACATCGGTTTCATGTCTTCATCTCTTCATGTCTTCGTTCAGCTGTGTTCAGGGTAAAGATGAATATGGCCGCCTGCTGCGCAGGACGCTGGTTCGTTATGTTAATCTGACATCGCTCCTCATCTTCCGCTCCGTCAGCACCGCTGTCTGCAAACGATTCCCGACCATGGACCACGTGGTTGAGGCAGGTCAGGGTCTTGATTCAGTCCTTTTGTGTCTGTGGGATCATCTGTTTGTTTATTGTTTGTCTTTTGTCTTTTAAAGAACAATTTTCACATGTTTGTGGTTCCTTGGTTTGTGTAGTACTCCTGTCCATATTTTTGCTTTCTATGTCTCTGTGGAGTCTTTCTGTCTTTGTCTTTTGTTGTCTTTGTGCCTCCAAAAAGACAGAAAACCAGAGGGTTTTCTGTCTTTTTGTGTTTCCTCTTTGCTAAAACGTCCAGTCCAGTTTTACAGTTGTGAGTTTTTCTCATGTGTACATGAACCGTCCACACTGTGACTCGGAGTCTGACCTGCAGGAATAACAGTCAGACAGAGTTCAGCTGTGTCTCTTCCTTCCTGTAAGTGGCTGATGTGACCCCCGGGGACCGGCTCATTAGATCCAGAGACCAGAGACGACATGATGTTGTTTGTTTCAAACTTGTTGTGTTGTAAACTGAGAATAGTCCAACAGTCCCAGTGATAACCTGTGTGTCAGCACGGATGTGAGGACAATGTAAAGACGCTGTTTTATGTCCATGTGTAGGTTTTATGACTCCAGAGGAGAGGAAGGTGTACGACAACATCCGTTCTCCTCACCTGAAGTACTGGATTCCTGCAGTCTGGTTCTGCAACCTGGCGTCTAAAGCTCGGCAGGAAGGCCGCATCCAGGACAGCATGGACCTGCAGAACATTCTCAATGTGACACATTGGACTGCACTCAGTATTTTAGATTCTGTGTAAAACATGAATGTGTAGATTTTACAGGAGGCAAAATCAGGTTCGAAGTTACGAGACAGAAAAGAATCTTTAATCTCACCTCTGTTTGACCTTGTTTCCTTTCTTTGGCCTGAGAGTTAACACTTCTCCCAAACGATGAGACACACACAGACTTATGAAACTTGTTGTTCGGCTCAGTCACAGCGGTGTAACTGAGCCGACTCGAGCTGCTTTGGGCTTCAAGTGCTGCTTTAATGTGACATTAGTGCAAAAGCTTTTTTCTGTTAGAGAGGAAAATGGCTTGTAAGCACTCAGCACACACACCGCCTCCATTTCAGAGCCTGATTAGTGTTAGTCTGTGACCACATAAACCAGACATGTAGGTAATGTGACTCCCTGCTTCTTCCCAGGAGGGTGCTGAGATTCATTTTCCAATCAGCCTGTTGAGTTGCAGAAATCTGGGGTTGGCAGCTGGTGCCGACCTGACAATCTTATTGAATTTCAGTCTCTTCTTTCTCTGCAGGAGATGAATCGGTTCAGGACATGGTGTGCAACTCTTTTTGGCTATGACTGGGTTGGAATCCCACTGGTGTACACACAGGTCTGTCTTTTACACAGCGGATGTAGCTCATCTAATCACATCAGTGATCATCTGTGAAAGTGAATCAGAGTTCCGAATCTTCTCTGCACTAAGAGGGGGTGGGGGGGCGACAGAATACTCTCTCCTGAAGGAGTAAAAAACGTGAAACAGAGAAGATCCTGATCCTGTTGGCAGGACAACATGGACTAGTGAAGCTGTTTCTGTCTTTGAATATTAAGATGAGTGTTTCTAACAGACTAGTGATGTGATGTTTGGGGGGGGGGGGCATCTTTAACTGTGTGAACTTGTATAAAGATGCTCTAAGAATAACGTCTGATTGATTGATTGATTTCAGGTCGTCACTCTTGCCGTCTACACCTTTTTCTTCGCTTGTCTGATTGGTCGTCAGTTCCTTGACCCCAGCCGCGGCTACCAAGGTCACGACCTCGACCTTTATGTCCCCATCTTCACCCTTCTGCAGTTCTTCTTCTACGCTGGCTGGCTGAAGGTGCGCATGTCTTTAGTGGTGTAAAGTGACCATTTACTCTACTGTAGTACTGACTTAAGTACAATTTAAGGTACTTTACTTGAGTATTTCTGTTTCAGTATTTGGTTTATTTCTTTTTTCTCTACCATTTACTCCATTTATGTCACAGCGTTCTGTTCCTGTGTTGTCAGGTAGCAGAGCAGCTCATCAATCCGTTTGGAGAGGACGATGACGACTTTGAAGCTAACTGGATCATCGACAGGAACCTTCAGGTCTGCAGATCCATTTGTCTTCTGGAAGTCAGACAGGACTTGAGCTGCACACGAGCCTCTCATGAGTGACCTAATTTCTATGACAGCAATGTTCTAAGAATATACGCAGGAACAGTTCTCATCTTACATCTTATTTTTAAATCATACCAGAAGCAGAGCACGGGGTGTGATGTGACTCTGATTGTTGCTCATAAGTAGTTAATAGGTAGGATGCATAGAAAGTTGCCACCAATCAGAGAGCAGCAATGGATTAAAACTATTTAACTAACTGTCTGTTTATTAGCAGACAGGGCGTCACTTATATTCTTCCTGTACAGTAATTCTACTACTTTACTAGGACAACAACAACATGAGTCTCTCAGTGTTTGGTACTTTAGTACAGCGTCAGCGACATTGATAGCATGTCATTGTCTTTACTTCCTGTTCACCTGTCCGTCCAGGTGTCTCTGCTGGCTGTAGATGAAATGCACATGAATCTGCCTCATATGACCAAAGACATGTACTGGAACGACTGTGACGCACGGCCGCCGTACACACTGGCTGCTGCAGACTACTGCATCCCTTCATTCCTCGGCTCCACCACCGACATGGGGTCAACAGACAGAATTATGTTCAACACATAAAAGGGTGATTAACAAGCTGAGCGTGTTTTACAGTCTGGTCTTGTATCTTCCAGACTATCTGACATCCTCCAGTCTGATGAGATTGACATTTTCGAGAATCATCCGCGACCACATGAGCCTGTCATGGTGCGACGGCAAGAATCGGTAATGATGTGTTTTTACAGTCACAACTATTAAAGATGATATCTCAAAATCTACTGAACAGATTTCACTGACATTTGATGATCTTTCAGAATAAAAGCCATTTAAAGTTTTTGCACATTTTTACAACCAATTTTTCTTTAAAAGACACAAAATAATAGTTGAAATATAAATGTATAATACATATATATATTTAAAATCCTTTTTTTAAATGTTGTAGGTTTTGGGTCGAGTCCGTCGGCTACTGAGCGTTCAGGAACCTCTTGACCTTCGACCTCCACAGCCCATCTTAAAACGACACAGCAGTGATGCCACAGGGAGCTTCTTCCCAGATTTCAGGTCCAACATCAGTTCCTTTCTCTGTCACAACCTTTTGTATCAGTTGCTCAAATCTCTGATAACGAAATGATCTTAAATGTTTAAGTTTATGATCCATTTGTTGCGTTCAGGGTCAATCCAGGTCCTGGAGACATGCCGCCTCCTTCCATGGACACCTTGTTCACCTTAAGGGAAGTGAACAGCAACCCTCCCTCCCCTGATAGTTCACCGTCAGCTGTTTTCCCCCGGCTCGTCGTCAGCCCTCCACTCATCAGTGATGTCAGTGGGGATTCTTCTGACGCTTGTAAAGCAGCAAAACCTCAGAACGGGCTGGATCCTTCTCCCACAGAGGAGGCACCAGGCTTGGAAAGTGGCAGGTGATGTTTTCATGTTTCCACTCAGTGTTTGTTGAGCTGTTAGATTCTGGATCTGTAGCCGCCCTCTTTGTTAATGTACTTGTGTGATTCTCTGTTACTACAGGACCAGCTTCTCTGTGTGTTGTTCTCCGACTCAAATGGGACCGAAGGAGTTTCGCTGGACCACAGTCAATACCCAGAATGGCCCAACCCGGCCACGGAGGCGCCAGTTCTCCCTCCAGTTCTCCAGGCAGACGTCGAAGGCCTCAGTACGCAGCCTCCCAAGCCCCAAGGCTCTGGGGAGACGGAGACGAGGCCTAGTTCGATTCCAATCCCGAAGATCACCGAGTGCAGCTACTGACACTCTGCAGCTCCCCGACTCGGAGTACGACCATGAATTCCAGGGTATAGCAGGGAACGAGGATGAGGAGAAAGAAGCAAACAGCACCACAACACACGAAGAGGCTGAAAACACCAATCCTCAATCACAGAGTTTAGAGAAGAAATGAGAACCAGTCACGTTGTAAATGAAGATTCACACTCAGACCAAACAGCAACATCGAAGAGAACGACTCCAACTCATTTAGTTTAGTTGAATCAGGAAATAATTTGAAAACTGGACACATCAGCACCCGAAGGAGGGTTTTACCTCACATCACCAATAAGAAGAGAAGGAAAGGAAATAAAGATCAAAACATGCACCAACCATCACCATGACTGTAAACATGCCTTAATATTTTCTCAATGCACATTATACATCATGAAACGAACTACTGAAGCTGGAGCTGTGGTGGAAAATGTGCTGACTTTGTGTTTCCCGAAAACAAAATTGGGAGTCGAGCAAAGACTGAGTCAAAGACTGATCAGTGCAGGTTCGACCAACTGCTGCTCAGCATCATGTGACGACTGTATATTTAGTTTGTAAATGTAATTGACATGATGAATATACATCTGTTGCTGCTCCTGACTCAACAAAACAAGTACTTTTATGTGAACTGTTGATGAACTGTTGACTTCTGGATGTGTAACAGTACAAAACAGGTCAGAGAATCGTGGGTAGCTACTCACTAGTTGCTAACAGGTGCTATTTGTGATGGTGCCTTTGCAAGAATTACAAAGTACTCTTATTTTATTTTGGTGTATTTATTGACCACACACAGCTTCTGAAAAGCAGCAGGTCATTGTTCGGTTCTGTGCCTCGCAGGAGCAAAGCCGACACGGTCCTGTCCTCTGTCGAAAACGCTGTAGACCTGTCTCAGAAATACATCTCCAAGAATCCACAGAGGGCCCTCGTGGGAGACAATGTTCACAGCCTGGAAGCCGCTGAAACACATCTCCCTGTCTCCAAACATCTCCTGAGGACAGAGAGACAGTGCTGGACCATCGCTTGCATGTTACTGTATCAGATAAAAACGTTCTTTTGAGCTGTTTGTCCTCCTACACAGAGAAAGAGTGGGTTTACCTTCCTAACGTAGTGTTCAGCAGTCAGTGAGTACTCTGTTCCTCCCAGTACAAAAGTCACATGAGGCAAACTGGACAACCGGACACAGTCGACAAGAAACTGAAACACACACAAAGGTAAAGTCGGAATGCCAACTGTCCACCAACAGCATCTGAACGTATCTCATCTGTTTCTGTCGGTTCTTTTAGTTTGATCTAGTACTCATGGGATTTTCTTTGAACCTCTCCAGTGTTGGTTGGTGTGGCTCCAATATGCTGCTGCAGGATGAGGATGTCATTGGTCGGCCCAGTGATGAGGGAGGTTCCTGTATCGACAATCGCCTGGCAGCCTCGAGGACAGAACAGCCTCTCACCCTGCACCGCCACACTGGATCATAGATCACAACTTCAATGTTTTGGAAGACTCGACCTACTTCTGTTATAGTAATCATGTGGTGCCGCTGCCATCTAGTGGCTGCTGCACGTACTGCACACACCACATAATAAATATTAAGATTTAATGAATTCACCAATGACAACATTTAAAAACCTGTCCATCTCAATCTGCCAGTATCCCTTAGCAGTCACAGGAAGCCAGTTGATGGGTCCGTTGTATAGAGCTTCATCTGTTCCGCCCAGCAGCAGTTCCCCTTCCAGGCTGCCGTTACTTGTTTTTCTGTGGAAACAAAATGAAACATTTTATTTCACGACTGACTGATTGATTTCCCTCCAGCTCCTGTAAAACACTTTAGACCAAGAGTCTCAGCCTCCTGCGGCACGTGGTCCGAGACTGATCTGTCAGACTTTCTTAAAATACTGAAACACCTTCTTGGAAACTACCCTGAAGATTCTGCCACCAGAAACCAAAGAACCTCTCGGACTTGTCTTGAAATACTTGACTTTACTACCGAAGCCAAGTTTGGTAAAAAAAACTTTTGGGTTCCCATGAAACATGTGTACCCCTCCCTTGGGTTTCCAAATGCACTCACTGGTTCACTGGATTCCCCCAAACCTCCCTGGAACCTTCTTAAACCATTAGAGATTCTTTGACTCTCCTGAAACACTAGCAAATACAGTATTTATTACCTGGAACCCACTGGGACCATGAGCCCCTTCCAAGCCTCTCCTGAACCCCCTAAAAATCTCTGTGGATCCTGACTCCTGAAGGACTTTGGACTGACTGACTGAATATGAGTCGCAGCAGTTTACATTGATTTTTTAAAGGAGTCAAGTCGAACCTGCTGAGGTAGAAAGAGAAAACTGGCTCGTCCACTAAATTCTGCGCCATCATGTTGTCAAACACCGGATTTCCAAGGATCTCTGCAAGCGCCGGGTATCCCATTCCCAGAACGCCGTCGAACCTCGCCATCACAAAGGTGGCCCCCGGCTCGTAGACCGACTCCCCGAACTCCTGGTTCAAAGCAGTCAGACCTGCAACCTAGAACAGAAGGCGACTAATTCCTGATGCAGGCAGGAACCTTTGTTACAGCTGAGATGACATTTCTGATTTGGACAGTTTTATGTCTCCAGGATGGTGCTGGTCCACGAATGAACCCTTCAGTGGATTATAATAAAATCCTTTTTCTTCATTCTTTATTACTACACTTTCTTCCTTTGATGACTCTTTTAAAACGAAGCTTTATGACCTTTTGATTTCTACCTTTCTGTGACACAGAGACAAACACACAGGGACAGAGATATGAAGTGTCTGCTGACATGTTGTGTCTTCATGTAATGATAACTCTGTAATGTGTCTTAATGTGGAACAGATCAGACCTTCAGTGTGTCTCTGGCCATGATTCCCAGCAGATTTCCTGATCCGTAGTGAATACCAAACATCCGACCATCATGATGAAATGAAGTTGATTCGAAAGCCCTGAAGTGTCTGTGTGAAGCTGTGGACACAGAGACAAAGAGACCTTGGACTTATCAGGAACACGCTCTTTGAAAGTCGGGTCGTCCTGACCCACAAACTCAAACACGGGGATGAGTTCAGTGTCGTTTGTGTTGTGTTGTGGTACCACAGGCCTGGCTGACGCAGTAGGACGACGGCACCCAGAGGTCGGCGGAGCCGGTGTCAAAAACCACAGAGAAGTTCTGCTCCGGAGTTCCCAAACTGATTTCACCGTAGTACTGAGCCTGAACACGATCAGACACACACACAGAGGAGGAACGGGAACAATGACCGAGGTCTGGTTCAACTTAGTGACACATCAGGAGTTAAAACAAACCCTCAGTCTGTCAACTACAGTCCTACTGCAGTACATAACGTGTACTAGTACAGAAGATACATAGAACATGTCTTTAATCAGTTTTATGCTTATTTAATTTAGTGGAAATGTAAGTTTTAATATTTATTCAGTTTTTTATTTTAAAGTCAAGCTGTGTACGACTGCTGTCGTACTTCAGTACACATCCTATCAGAGGATTGGGATTTGAACCAGCAACCTGTTCGCCTGATGCTCCGAGTTTTTGCTCTTACATCCATAAAGTTGTAGATTTTCTCACTGGAGCGTCCGAGTCTCAGTGAGCTGGTGCCGGGCGGGAAACACTGGGCGTAGCGCCGGTTGAACATGTCGGGGCGGTGGTGCTTCAGGAACTGGTCCAGGAGGCCGTGGGCTCGCAGCTGAGCACGAATCGAACGCACCCTCCTCAGAGGAACTCTGGTGTTAGATTTGAACCATTTGTTCAAAATATTTGCAACAATCAATAATGCAAACAGCTGCTTAGCTTAGCTTAGCTTAGCTTAGCATGAAGAAAATGTAAAATGAACCGGGTTCGGTTCTGTCCAGAGGTGAGAAATGTCAGATAAATTCATTATTACTGTAAAAGATAAATCACAGGTGTTTATACTGTATGTTCCTCAACCAGCCTTCATACACTTCTAATAAAATTAGAACAAAGAAGCCAAACAGGACTGGATTCATTCAAAGAGTTTTAAAAGATGTTTTTTTACCTGACTAAAGCCGAACTCGTCCAGAACAGCAGAACAACCAGCAGCAGCCTCCTCATGGTTTCTGTGAGTGAGTCGGTCAGACAGCGAGGAGTTTATCAGACTGTTTGTGAGCTGATAAGAACACAGAACACAGAACACAGAACACAGCAAGGACAGAAGACGTTCCCACCTCCAGGTCTTTACTCAGATTAATGCTCTAATGTCAGTTTTAATCTTCTATTTTAAACCTCAGTCTAATTTCTCCACATCAACTCTGAAGCAGCAAATACAAAACAGAGGTTCTTTCTACTAATCTTACAGTTTCTGATGGACTCATTCCTAAAAATACACTCTGACCTGGTCAAACAGCATCGAATCAGTGAAACTGACATTTTAAATTAGGTTAGTTTAGTTTACTCAGTTCAGTTTAAAGCAACAGGAACAAAGTTTAATACTACAATAAAAACCTTAAAGCTGAAGTTTGTTCTCAACATTTCTCGACTCCTTTTTTCCACCACACATCCTGTCAGGACGGAGGGACACACGCAGCCTGTGGTCTGTTCTCACTTGTTCAACTTTACGTTTATTTCTTCATCATGATACATTTTCATTTTGCTGGTGGAGTTTCAGATGTGTTTAGATTATTGATTCATGTTTGTCCCGTGAGCGAATCAGTGGCCTGGTTCAATAAAGGCCAATAAATAAATAAATAAAAGTCTCTCTGCCTACGAGAAGCTTTTGACAAACTCAAGTTGAGGTAAATAAAGAAGAATCCATTTAGAGACAGTTGCACACTGTTAAAAATAAAGATCAGTACATGTTTTTAAAGAGTCATCAAGTCAGAGAAGAGACGCGTGAAGCTACTGATCATTGGTTCATTTATTTCAGTAAACAAAACAAACAACGTTCAAACTTGCTTTCTAAGCCACATCGGCACCAACAGCTAACATTAGCATAACGAGCCTGCAGCCAGTGCTAATGATAGCATCACAACAACAGCAGCTACGATTAGCTTCTGTCCTGCTAGCATTAGCAAAGCCACTGCAGTCAGTCAGCTAGCGCTAGTGAGCTAGCCTGTGCAGTGCTTCCACAGTGAGATTAACAGAAAGAAAAACAGCGGAGCGTTCCTTTAATCTGAACTAAACAGAGGTGATAAATAACCAAGCTGATCCCTCCCCAGTTCATCTTCATGCTCCTCTTCCTCTAGCAGGGATGATGGTCGGGAACTCTCTTCCTACAACAACAAACAACAGACGTGTAAACAGGAGTCAACCGGACAAACCCATTCAAACCAGGATGTGATGATTCAGCACGGTCGACTGACCTGGGTGCAGCTTTGATGATGTCGTCGACTCTGAGGATCATCTCTGCAGCCTCGGACGCGCTCAGCAGCACCTGACGCTTCACCTGGAACGACTCTGTGATCCCCAGCTCCGACATGTTGCCCACTGTGCCCTCAGACATGTCTGCAGCAAAGACACACACACACCCCCCTCAGTGTTTGGACGCTATTTAACCAGCTTTCACATGTGAAGTCCGTTTTTGATGTCATCTCCATTAATCTCCATGTGAAAGCAGACATTAGCTACAGGTTGGTAATAACCCTGTAATGCAAACTCACTCAGTCCAAACGTCGTCTTGTTCTCCTGGTGTGCAGCTCTCAGCTGAGCCACCAGGTCTGCGCTGTCGTAGCCGGCGTTGTCAGCAATGATGGTCGGCAGCTGGACGAGGAAACAGCAGGAAAATGTTCATGAAAACCAGCAAACAGTCGACAGGAGTTAACATGAAAATGTACGGTATGGTCCTTTAAAGACAGACAGGCAGGTCCGTACCATCCTCAGAGCCTTAGCGAACGACTCCATGGCGACGGCCTCCTTCCCTGGCGTCCTGTTGGCCAGATCAGTCACCACTTTGGCCATCAGCATCTCGGAGCAGCCTGATGACGTGAGTCACACATACGGGGGATGATTAGTGCCACCAGCTCCTGAACCTTTTTACACTTTTTCAATTCCCAGATTTTACTTTTCAAGCTCGTGGTAAAAATCTACAGTATTTCTACAACAGTAGGTTTTTAAGGCTGACGAATACGAGCCTGCTGCTACTGAACTATCAGCATTGGTCAGTTCAGCTTGAACACGGTCTGACCCTCTATGCCAGCTTGTGTGTACCTCCTCCGTAGACGGTGCGTGGCTCCTTCACAGTCTGAGCTAACACACACAGAGCATCGTGCAGCGAACGCTCGGCCTCATCTAGAATCTGCTGAGTCGCTCCTCGCAGCACGATGGTGCACGCCTCACCTGAGGAGGAAGGTCGGAGGTTAAACAAGTCAAAGCCTGGTTGCAGATGCTCTCACGTGATACGACTGTGAGGTTTGTGTCCGTACCCATGGCGACTCCTGAGAAATGGATCAGCGTGTCCTCGCCGATCATCACCTCCTCGATCAGTTTGCAGTGACCGAGCTTCACCAGCTCAGGGTGGTCGAAGGTGGAGGTGATCTCTCCACCTAATGTCAAATAAATGTTGATATCAGACTTTTGTCCTTTATAAATATTAATACAATAAGAAATATATGCTACAAACTCAAAGATGCTTCACTCTCGTATCATTTTATCTGTGAACATTCAGGTTTTTCCCCTCTTTACATTTCTTTAGTTTGAAGTTACATATTTCAGTAAATAGGACTTTATTAAAATTTGTTTGTGTTCGTACCAGTGACCAGAGCGAGACGCTCAACTCCAGCGAAGTCGGCGTGTTCGATGGCCATGACTCCAGCCTGAGCAAACAGCTGCTCTGGGTAATTATAGATCAACTGTCTGTGGAGAGAGAGAACATTGGTTTTCTGAGTGAACAGCGTCACTCAGCGTCTCCTCATCACACCTGCAGTTCATCAGTTTCATCTGTGGATTTTAAGGACGGGTTCGACGGGCATTTAGATTTAAAACATCTATATCTAACCTCAGCTAATATTTAAACCCTGAAAACGGAGATAATAAACATCAACGAGCGAATCTTTTTAAAAAGCACCTGTTGATGAAGCAGTTGATCCCGTGCTTCAGGATGCGGTCGACTTTCTCCTTCATCTTCTCCTTCTCTGCGAGTTCGATCTCTGCCACCTTCGCCGTCGAGTCGACACGAACCCTGGAGCCGAAGATCTGACACAAACAGACACGGAGTCACTTCACAGTAGAAGACGAACAGAAACAGTGAAAACTGAAAACACCTGTAATATGAAATGAAACTATGACTGTTGACGTAGGAGTCATCGTCTCAATGATACATTCATGTCAAAAATCTTTTTTGCTCAGAACAAGCTGCAGCTGATGATGAATTGAAGCCACAGTTTGAGGACGAGGTTCGTCTTCGTACCTTGATCTTGTCTGTGTCCATGCCGGTGTTGGCGATCAGGATGTTGGCGTTCTCCAGCCGCTTCGGCTGATTCACTCCGATCTTCTTGTCCAACAGGAAACCTGTAGAAACACATCAGCCAATCAGAAACGAGAGCTCAGCCTGTACAGGTGGGGGGGTCAGTGGCTATGACGGCCTCGTGCCATCACCTTCATCCAGGTAGGAGTCTGTGAGGCTTCCTCCAAGCTTCTTGATGACGTGGATGGCCTCCAGGTTCCCGGAGCCCTTCAGCCTCATCACAGCGTTGACGGCCAGCTGGGCAAAATGATCTTTGTGGTGAGTCAGCAGTTTGGAGGACAGAGTGGTCCGGGAGATGTTCAGTAGGTCCTCCTGGAAACGAGCCGGGTCGTTGCTATGGAGACCGAGAGGACGACAGATGAGGCAAACGTACGTACGTCTCGACTGAGACATAAACGGCTCTGGTGTTTTTCAGCTCCAGTCTCACCTGTGGTCTGCAGCAGCCTCTCTCAGAGCCTCTCTGGCAGCCTGAGTCGCCTTCCTCCAGCCGGAGATGATGGTCTGTGGGTGAATCTTCTTGGCGATCAGCAGCTCCGCCTCCTGTAACCACAATAATGACGGTCAAAGAGCAGCCACGCAAAACCACACAACTCTGAACAAGTTATTGTCAAACAGTGAAAGAGGTTAGTTCAGTTTTTACCCTCAGCAGCTCGGCAGCCAGCACGGTGACGGAGGTCGTCCCGTCTCCAACCTCATCGTCCTGAACCTTTGACATGTCTGGAAACACAAACAGAATTAAACAACAGAGTTTCAGACAAAAGGCAAAAAGAAAATATTAAAAATGACTGAACTAATTTAAGATTTAAGATTTTACAGCCTTTAACTGAACGTTTAGCTGAACTGTTGATTTCCTGTTAATTAAATAGGAAACATTAACAAACTACCAGTGCTGCCAGTTTAACAGCAGATATTCACCAGTTTACTCACCAACCAGGACTTTAGCAGCAGGGTTGTCTACTCCGATTGCCTTCAGGATGGTCGCCCCGTCATTGGTCACCGTCACTGTAGCACCCTTTCCTCCACCCAGTAAGATCTTATCCTGTAAAAAATAAATGAAATTCTTTTTCTAAACCTGTTTTTTCTTAATCTTTAAAGTTCACAACACTGAAAACAGACGATAAAACATCTTTAAAGACAGAAAACCACCAAAACTTTTTACATATTTAAACTAAGTGACAGTTTAATGCGGCTTAAATCAGCTAAAGTGAGTTTTTGCTTTTAACGTGTTGGTTTCTTTCTTGCTTTTATCACACACCGTTTATCAGATCTGAACCCAGTTCTGAACCTGAATTGTTTGGTTTAAGAATTTAGTTTCAAATGTAACTTACTTTATTCAGTGTATTCAAAAACAATCTTCATTCTACTTTATTGACTGAATGTCTGTTTGGTAAATCTCTGATGTTTTGCTGCATGTTGCTCTGAACTGGTTGTTGATCTGCTGCAGGTCGCAGAATACGGGCGGGACGCTCAGACTGAGCTCTCGTCCTTCTAAATGAAGAAATATTTGTTGCATCTCCTACAAATGTCACATGTTACAGTCGTTTCTTTGACCTCAGAACGCTTAAACCGGTCGGCCACATTCGTTATTAACAACAACATCTCTGACTTATCACATTTGTTTACATCTGACTTTTTCTTTACTCGTGTTTGTGGACAGAAACGTCAACGAGAGATTCATTAAGGGATTCGTCAGGCTGCAGGTACCTACCACCTCAGAACCTGATATAAGAACCTATCTCTTATTTCAGGTCAAGAATCAATACCTGGCCTCTAATCCTGTTTCCAAAAAAGGTGGGACGCCGTGTAAAATGTGAGAGAAACCAGAATGCAAATAACTCAACGTCTAAATCTGACTGCAAACAAAGACGACACCTCAAATGTTGGAATTGAAAACTCTGTGAAAGCTGAACCTAAAGTTTTTATAGCTGCAAAACTTCAAATGAGGTTGTGTGGGGAAATCAAAAGAAAGTAGGTGGGAAATAGACATACCATCCCCTTCGGTCCCAGAGTGCTCTTCACCAGATCTCCGATAGCGATGGCGCCTACGAATGAGGACTGCAGAGAAAACACAAAGCACTTTATCTGAATCTACAAGAGGATGAGGTAAAAGAAAAACCTGAACCACAAATAAATGAACCCACTAGTCGTGCAGTTTCTGCTCTCTCTTCATCAGCTCCATGTTTAAAGATGTTGACAGGGGCCATCGATAAGGACGCCTGCAGAGAGACAATCAATGAATCCACAATTCCAGTCAGTCCCAGGTTCATCTTTAACATTACACAAGCTGTTGTTTATGTCTTACACTGTTTCTACAAACAAAATTATGAAATGAAAAACTTATTTAAAATGAGTTATTTTATAATACAAAATATCATAAAATGAAAATTAATTTGATCATTATTAGTATAGTACTAGTTTGATTATTGATTAAGCCATTTTTCAAACTGCATGAATTTCAATAACAAAACTGATTATCGTTTTATTCTTTTGGCATTTTGTTACTTTAAGACTGTATCTTCAGTTTATTTCGTTTTGTCCTCGTGTCAGTTTTGTTATCTATTTGAAAACGACTTGATTAATCTTAATGGATTCAAGTTAAATTATTAAAATTACATTATCGTCGCAGCACAGTGAGGAAAGGTTGCGATGATTTTTAGGCGTGGAGAGAACGACTTATTCCGAGCATCACTTGAATGCAGCAATAGCAGCGCCCCGCCCCTGACATCTTAGAAACCGCTAGAAGCTTCTTAGACAAATCAGACAGAAAAACATGAAAACCGTATAAAACTCCCGATATATGAGCCACTATATATGGAGAAGGGGATGCTGAGATGCAGGTTGAACCACGTTTCACTCAGCTTCTATTTAGTTTTATTCAGATTCAGACTGATTTGTTCCGGTGACAGCCACAAAGCCCCGATGACAAGCTAAACTCTCATGCTAACGGGTTAGCTTAAAAGAATGAGCGCAAACCGTGTCGAAGCTGAAACCAAGACCACCTTCAGCGTCTTACAGCTATATTAACAAACGTTAAGTGCAGGAGACACCACCAGACATTCGTGTGATGTTTAGAATAACTGCGTTGAAGAGGTTAGCATAGCCGTTAGCACATTCATAACGCCCATGTGCTTGCTCGCCGGTCAGCATCGCTAGCTGAGAGCTAAACAGACGCTACAAACAACCTAAACCACACATATAACCGTTTATCTGACTCTGTAGTCACATAAAGAACTGAAGCGCCTTAGTGGAAACATTTCTGTTGGTGTAGAAAACTATAAAATAAGAGCAAAAACTCACCATGATGTCTGTGGTTCAGGGCTGAAGCTGCGCACGCACACAGAAGAAGGACGGCCGACGGAGTGACGTAGTTACGTAATAACGTGATGCTGCGTTAAAGATAGATCACGGAAAACAGAGCGCTGACTCCGTGTGTTGTAAACGGCCCAGACTTTGTTTCACTGTCGTGTACTTTATGGATTACAAACCTAAATAAATCATTACTGTACTTAAAATGTGGCTATGAGGATATTTTGAAATTAGAGTTATAATAAATTAGTTTAACAGCGGAGTAGTTATTAGTTTAGATATTAGTAAACAAACATTTGTAGTTATTAATATAAAGAAAAGGACATATATCTACAGAGCAGACAGTCTAGGTTATTCATCTTCAGTTATTTCATAACTTACATGTTATCCTTTAGATTTAGAGTCCAGATAGAAGTCAGTTGTTCTTTTACTGGTACCAGTTTAATGAACTGTGAAGTCTGCATACATAAAAATGACAAATCAAAACAATGACGGATGAAGGAACTACATTTACAGCCTTTTTCAGGAACAAAATAACCTCATTAATCTCCAGAGGTTTCAGAGTGCTGCAACACAATGACCCATCCCCTCATCTCCTCTTCTTCATGCCGCGTCTTCTGCCTTTGGGGCCGACAGCCTGGACGGGCAGACAGTAGATGTGCATAGGGAACATCCTGAAGTAGCTGCTGACCCAGGGTCTGTGGAGGACAACAAACAGCTTTTCAGATTATTATTGTTCCCTGATGAACTCAGTATGGATGTGGAAGATACTGCTGCTTCTGTGTTTTTATATACTTAAAGGGACAAAGACGAGTCAAAGTCAGCTCATCAAACAAACAAAGCAGATGTTAGCAGGACTCAGATTCACCTAAACGACCAGATTTCATTTCTGTTCTTTGTGTGTGTGTTGTCGTACTTGGTCACTCGCTGGCTGAGACTCAGGTAAAGAAGATTTTCCATTTGCAGCTTGTTCTTCTTTTGATGGAGAGATTCAGTTTCCTGCTGCTGCTCGACATCCACACGAAGTTCTGCCTCAATACGTCCCAGCTGGAAAACACACAGGTCGACAACAGCATGAGGAGATTTCCCAGTTTATACAGTGGAATCATAGATGAACACATCAAACCTCTGTACTTGTGTGTGTGTGAAAGCTTTGGATGGTGAGATACTGTTTCAGTTTTTCTTATCTCTTGTCTTTGCTGCTGGATACATTCATCTCATTAGATTAAATCCTATTTTAAAATTAAATCTAGGAAATAAAAACAGAACTAATACATTCAGATATTTTTATAAATGTGAAATATTTAATTTACAATCATCTGTTGTTTGCTTAATTAAATGTATAAATTGTAATATATTTCCATCAAATGACTTCCTAACCAGGGATCAAATCATTAATTAGTCCTGTTAATTGTTTCAGCTCAGCTTCATTCATCACGTAATCTGCTCTGGAAATAATCAGATGTTTCATTCTGACCTCCTCCAGCAGACTCCTGTTGACCTCCAGCTTTCTCTGCTGCTCGTACAGAACCAGAGACGCTGGATCAGATGCACGCCTCACTTCCTGTCTCACTTCCCGTCTCACTTCCTGTCTCACTTCCTGTCTCTTTGCCTCACCTACACCTGGTTGACCTGCTCCACCTGTCTGCTGCTGCTGGACGATCGGAGGCAGGAGACAGCTACTGACAGAGAGAGAGGGAGAGTGATAAGTTCATATTTCACTTCAGCATGTTGTAATCATGTCGAGCAGACACACACAGACACACACACACACACACACACACACACACACACACACACACACACACACACACTAATCTTCCATGTAAACCAGTTTCCATTCAGATTTGTTTACAGTCGGGTCTGATCACGGTAACGTATCCCCCTGTCAAGGTCGCGCTTCGGTGGAGTGTATCACACACACACACACACACACACACACACACACACACACACACACACACACACACACACACACACACACACTGTTATCTGATTGGTCAGGTCCAGACTGAGTTTCCAGTGTCTGCAGACAGCAGCTGTGTTTCCATTCTGTCGTGAACACAAAGTTAAATGAGTCAAAAACTTGGTGAGGTTCTTCATCAAGTTAACACTGACCTCTGACACTAACCGTCATGACTTCACATGTTCAGCTGCACAAAAAAACTCCACATGGAGAAAGTGAAATTGCAAAATACAGTTAGAAAGTCTAGAAAACAGAATCCATACAGGGATCCGCTAAAGGTCCAGTGATCGATCCAAGGGAAACCAACAAGGAGCAGAGTCTAGGAAAACCAGGAAGAGTTAAAAAAAACAAAAAACAGAAGGCAACAAGTCAGTCAGACAACTAAACAGGTAAACAGAAGATCAGGCTGGACAGATGTGAGTGCAGCAGCGAGGTGACTGAGGGAAATGAGCTGATCTGTACTTAGAGATGATGTGAGGTGAGCAGGCGAATCAAGGACAGAGAAGGAGAGTGAGGGCAGAGGTCAAACTAAAGGTCGGCAGGAAACTGCATTAACTGGTAATGATTTTAAAAATAGAGAATTATGATGTTTCTCATGTGTCAACAGCAGACGAGCATTTGTGTGCTCTCGTTAAGCCGCTGAGTCCTGTTTCAGCCAATCAGCTGTGTCGTTACCTGTTACCTGTGCTCTCTGCTGCTCGACTCCTCTTTGATCTGAGAGAGATGTCGAGCTCCGATCCTGCCCTGCAGCACACAGACAGACACAGAGGATAGGGTATCAGTTAATTACAGAGGGCAGCTGGGAAGAGGAGAGAGAGTTTCCCTCGACGACAGTTACCGTGGTGACAGGAGACATCTGTCCTTCATGTTGCCGTGCAGACAGACGACACCGCGACACACACACACACACACACACACACAGCTGAGAGCTGAGTAGAGATTAGTTACCTGTATCTGCTCGGGAACGTTACACCTGGTTTTTGTCTAGTTCAGATTAACAATTTACGTCAAAGGTCTTTAAATTAAAAATGAATGTGAAAACAAGAAATGTCCTCAGACACTCTCAGGCCGACTGAAGAGTAGAGACGTGTTAGAAGCTTTTACTTAGACGGACATGTAAGTGAGGACGGGACAGGTAGAACACACTCCAGGTTTTTATCAGGGTGGAAACAGTAGAACTGTGGACGGACTGTGAGACAACGGACCTGCTGCGTAGCACAGTTTGAAAAGACTCATTTTGAATGAACCTCCCAATAAGAAATGTCACCAGTCCCTTCACCTTCATGTTGAACTCATTAACACAAATGGAAAATATCCCGAGGTCAAGGGTGAAACTCCAGGAGACAAGATGTGGACCTCAAACAGAACGGCCTTTAGAAATTCTAGAAGAACATAAAACATCATGTTTTCTAACACATCAAGGCTGTGAGAGCAGCTCAGCATCAATAAAACTAAGAATGTTCTCACATGTTCACTTTGTCTACAGGCCACCATCAGAGCTGTTGTTTTAGCAAAGCTAATTTATCCATTTATCCCCGTGTTCCTATGTATATATAGAGTTTCTCTGAGCTCCTTAGAGGAACCAGAAGAAGTCCATCGAGGACCTGGTTCAGCATCTGGCAGCTTCATGTGGATGCTGAGTGGATTCATCCACAGTCTGAAGCTTGATCAGGAACCACTTTGTGTTTGTAGTTGTAAAAGCTGAGATATAAATATACTTATATATAATCTATATAATCATCATAACACTGCTGTGTCAGTCTAATGGTGGCCTAAGACTGACCTCTGTTCATGTTCCTATTGAATAGAAGTCCTGCACTGTGACAGTGGATTCCTGTGCAATAAGAAAGTGAAAGTACAGACGCAGCTCCTTTTCCAACACGTTTATCAATTAAATGAACATTTACACATCAAGTCAGGTTCGTGCAGATACTCACAGCGAGCTGGACGTCCATCTCTCTGCGTTTGTGTGTTTTGGGATTTTGTTTCTGTGCTGCAACTTTACCTCCCTGTGTGCAGCTGAGACGTTTGTCTCAGACACCTCATTAGTTCAGTGTTTCTGTTGCACCTCCTCCACCTGAATAAGTCATCAGTGTGTGTTTGTCTGCAGCTGAGGGAGTTCACATGAAGGAAAGTGACGTTGGTAACAGTTTAGGATTTTTAATACACTGATCATCAGTCACACACTATTTCTTTAGACACCCTTTAACTTTGATTACAGCACAAATTCACTGTAGTATCGGTTCATTCAGCTTCTGCAATGTCTCAACATTTATTCTCGTCCAGTTGCATTAATTTTTCACCAAGATCTTGTTTTGATGATGGAGAGCCTGACGCTGCTAAAAGTCTTCTCTTGACCTCATGACCTTCTTCCATTGGACAGTTCTTAACCAGTTTTAGTAGTTTCATCAATCTTCTTCGTTTTCTTTGATTCATGTCAATAATTTGACTCTTCTGAAACAGATTAACATCTTTTCCACGACCACGGGATGAGTCTTCAGACATGTTTGTTTATGAAATGAGAAGCTACTCACTGCATCCAGTGTTTATTCTTTAAACAAGTTTTCATGTTTTATTTTCATCAGCAACTTGTCTAAGACTCAATCTACTGGTTAAGGTTTGGGAAAAATGTAGGTATTTGTTAAAATAGGAGAAAGAAAGAAAAGAAAACAACTTGAAACGAGAGTACTAAAAGTGTGAATTTATTAAAACACTAAGATAAGAATTAATGGAGACATAGATTTAACAAATACCTTATTTTACATCTTATTAAACTACTAACATTTCACATAAAGCAGTTAGAACTCAGTCACATTCAGTTCAGCCCATAAAACAGATGAATTTCAACTGCACAATATCTAATATATCTAATATATCTAATATATCTAATATATCTAATATATCTAATATATCTAATATATCTAATATATCTAATATATCTAATATATCTAAGTCCTGGAAGCTGAATATTGAACATTGTTTTAAGTCTTAAACACTCTGACCCCAGAACTGAGGGGAAAGAAACTAAAGTGAACAGAACTCAGCTAGAACATGAGGGAACACAGGAGGACAACACGACAAGAACAGAACCGAACACGAGCATGAAACCAACCATTAAACAGACAGAGAGCAAATAAACTCAGTCCTAGAACCGAGTTAGAGGACGAACGGCAAAGAACAGAGTCCAAAACAAACTGAGGAGGTCGTGTAGAGGGCAGCGGAGCTGTGACCCTGTGAAGACACCTGGGGAAAGTGGCCAGGTGAGTGTGTGTCTAACAAAAAGTAAACCTGCTGCAGTTCACAGTCTTTATTTACTGCTTTTTAATGTAAAAACATTTCATGTATTTTATAACTTATCAAGGCTTCGAGATTACAGCCAGAATCCAGATATGACAAATGTAAACTTCCAGTTCGTGATTTAATTGTATTAATCTTAAAATTGATAAATTTTAGTCTTGAGAAAAAAAACATCAGAATTTTTGTGCACATTCAAAATCCTGAGATATAAATTCAAGTTTAGTTTTTAATCAGATGTAATCCTCTAATTTATTTTATTTATGTAGCTGAAGTCTTGTTTCATAAGCAACAGAACAAAAAGTACTGAACAAGAAGAAATACACACATGTAATTATTTACTAAAACCTGAGACCAGCAAAACTAATAACGTCTTCATTTTAACACGTTTTCAGAGCTGATTGATCCTGTTTTTTATCTTTTAAGGAGTTTAACATATATATCTTATATTAGCTGAATTATTCACAGTCTCCATCATTAGAGCTGCTGTGTCTCTACGAGCTGAAGGTTCTTTAACAAAGCAGCAAAGACACAGAAATAAAAACAAGAAACTAAATAATTAGAATGTGTATCTGATCTGATGTGATCTGATCAACTTCCACTGGAGAAACATACGAGAATATTAAATAGAACTGCCTCAACTTCCAATTGTCGTGTTTGTGGGGGAGAAAAAGTATTAAGTAAATATTTTATATACATAAAAATGTGTCTTTAAAGTTTCTCTATCAGTCTGTGCAGCGTCTGTAGAAGTGGAAGTAGTAGTCAGTGAAGAGCGCCCCCTCGAAGTGATGGTCAGTATTGCAGTCTGCTTGACCCTGTAGACACATAAAAACACTTCTGTTAAATATGAATTCATTCATTAATAGAAGTAATTCAGTGTATTTCTGAATGAAGTGATGACATTTCTCCAGTTAAATAGATCAAACCAACATTTTGATTTGACCAAAAGAAAGAAGATCGTCTCATACTTCAACCATTACAAACGCTACATAACAGGATCAAAAAGCCTGATTCATTCTGTGACGATGTTGATTATTATTATTATTATTATTATTATTATTATTATTATTATTATTATTATTATAGAAGAGGAGAAGTACAGGAGAGAGGAAACCTATCATCTTACAGCTACTGTTGAGCGGAAATGATACGAGCAGTGATACAGACGAGCTACATGCAGAGGCCATTCATGTTCTCCCTGCAAAAACAAAGAAACACAAACACATTCATGAAGCGTTCAGCTTATTTAAATCCCCTTTGTCTCTTTAGAAATGGTTTTCTGGATCTAGTCATTGCCGACTGTCATCTTATTTATCTGGGCTAGAAAAAAGTGAACAAAAGTCCAAGGTGACATCGTTAAAAAGCTTCTTTTATCCAAATAACACTCAAAATTTCTGTTTACAGATTACAGTGAAACTGAAATGAAACCAAGGTACAATAAAGGTACATTCACCTGTGTATTTGAAGGGTATCTACTCTCAGTTACAGTGTTTTTATCCAGCAAAGTGGAACAAGCCACCGACTCGTCAAACCGGCACAGATAGACCACGAGCAGCTCGGTGGAACTACACACAAGTGACATTAGATAAGTTACAGCCAGTGAGTGAAATAAAAAACCAATAAAACAACATTAATATTCATTAACAGTTGTGTTGTGTTGTAGAGCAGACAGCAGTGAGACTGTGACAGTCACGACTTACTTCATGAGCAGAGTGATCCTCATGTTGACCGGGACAAACTGGCTGATGGGAACTCTGTAGACGTATCTACCAGGCCTGAAGGAAACAGAATTAGCTCATAAATCACATTGAGAAGCTGTTTATGAACCCAGTCAACGTCACGTGTGAATGAAGTCACAAACTAAAGCAGGAAACGATTTTCAGATGAAATCTTTTAACCTAAAGCTTTTTTATTTTAGTTAGTTTGTGTCTAACACAGGATTTAAGACCAGTAACTCATCGACATCAAGTCAGGAGGCTCAATATGATCAAATTTGCTCTGATCAGTTCCCAGTTTTGAAGGTGCTTTGTGTAAAATGTCTTTATTATCTACTATTATCGTCTTCTTCCACTTACCCACATTCATCTCGAAGACAGTATTTGCTGTCAATTACTTGTTGGTTCTCTTTGATCATGAATGAATGGATGGTGGTGTTCCTCCCTGACAGATGATAAAGAGATAAGCATCAAGATATCTAAAGGTTTAATGTCTCCCATTTGGACATGTCTAATAATTTAAAATGGGCAGAGTAAACACTCACAGTCTCCGGTGCTTTTCAGCTGGGAATAAAATTGTTCTTGTTTTTCTGCAGAGCAAAAACATTTAAACAGAAGTCAGCACGTCGTGTTCTTGTGAGTCCGACTGAATCTTACATGTGTTTTAACATGAATTTGCAGAAGTTATACTGGTGTATTGTATTGTGGTTCTCCCTGCTTTTCTATTTCTGTATAAATAGGATCTATAATATCTGTATACCTGTAATAGCTGACAGAGAGTTTTCCGTGGCTTCAGTAACGGTGACGTTGGAGTCGGTGCCACCGGCTGTTGACGGGCAGCAGAGCACCTGATCACAGTACAGCAGGTCGCAGAAGTCCACGTCCGGAGGCCAGTGTTCAGGAAAACTGGTTGGTGGGACTGGAGCAGAGAGGTGGGGGTTATTGATAAAAGAATGATTATTTTTAGTAACAGGATTTAATCCTCTACAATGTAATATCAGTGTAGGATCATTTTTCAAGGTGATCTCGAGGTCGCTGAAGACAATCCATCAATTATTTATCCAGCTCATTCACATAATTATTGTTTCTACGTGATCACAGTCACATCTAGTAGATGAAATCATATAGTTCAGCTTTAGTTTACATAGATATGTGGCTGTAGACTCAATATAAGGTGTAGATCACCTGTACTGGTCACGACCGTGGTTTCCACAGGAACCATGCTGCCGTTGCTAAGAGACAAAGAAGAATTAGTGAAGACGAAAAAGCAGCACGAACAATACGACACCGATCTGCAGCAATAATGATGTTATTGGTTTATACTATTGTTGCTATGTGGTTGCTATGGCACTTACAAGGTGTTACCAAGTGGTTGCCAGGTGACTGTTGGTGCTACGGTTGGTTGTTAGGCTGTTACCATGTTGTTGAGAGGCCTCTTAAAGCCAAACAGTCATTTTACAGATTCAGCCCTGAATTCAAGTGTTATTAGGTGTTTGAACACGACTACGACGACTTTTATTCAGCAGTAGGATTAAAAAAGTTGTTTACCTGTTGTCTGGAAAGACCTCGACGCCTTCCTCCTTTAAATGTAGTAGGTACAGAGAAATGATAGAGATGACACTGCACAAAGATACAAACACAATATTATAAGATGGAATAAACAGACTGGATTTAACTAAGTAAACAGGTCAGAGCCTCCACTGGATAATTAGTGCATGGTGATTATTGTTCAGCTGGTAACAAGTTATTGAACTCTAACTGATGCAGTGAGGAGCTTCTCATGTCTGAAGACACATCCTGTGGTCGTGGAAAAGATGTTAAGATGTTAATGTCAAATTATTGACCTGAATCAAAGAAAACATCTGAGGAGATGATGAAACTACTAAAACTGGCTAAGAACTGTCCAATGGAAGAAGGTCGTGTGGTCCAGAGAAGACTTTAAGCAGCGTCTGACTCTCTCTTCTTAGTGAAAAATTAATGCAACTGGACGAGAATAAATGTTGAGCCGTTGCAGAAGCTGAATGAACCGATGCCACAGTGAATGTTCTGTAATTAAGGCTAAAGGCAACGACATGTGTGCGACTTATTTTTGGACGAGTGCTCAGTGTTTTATTTCATGGTGTAAAAGCAGGAAACAACATCATGTCTCACCAGACGGCCATGGTGGCCAGCAGGGTGATGAGACTGGCCTGGAAGACTTTATGCTGCCGACAGTTGCTCCATTTCTGAGTCCAACTCTTCTTCTGGACTTTTTCAGTCGTACATGTGTCAGGACTCGACGTTGTTGACACACTACTGTGTTTGGTGGGTTTCCTGTTGGAGGAAAAGACTCAGCTTTTATTCTGAAATCACTAATTAACACACTGATTGATTTTATGAAGCGTGATGAGCAGTTGTGAATGTGATCAGTCATTTTTAAAGTTTAAAATACTTATTCAACAGTGTTTACCAATAAATAATAATCAAAAGATGTTTCTGAAAAGAACTCAAGTATCAAAACAACTTTGTTGAATGCTGTGCATCACTCAGTCTAATCAAACAATCTAAGTAGTTATAAATATAATGCTGCAGTTTGTTATATAGTTATATTGTACTATCACAAGCTGTTAATGTTTAATAAAGGTGTACTTTACTTTTATTATATCTACACTGGATAAATGCTGACATCTGTGAAAATCAGTGAATGGTAAAGTCAGGTCGAACCCAGTCGAGCGCAGACTCCCCGTCAGGCTCTTCAGCTTGGCCAGTCGCTGGTTCCAAACCTCCAGCTCGTTGATTCGAGTCTCCAGGTTGTCGGTGAGCTTCGACAGCTGCTGCACAGCCCCAACGTTCTCCATGAAGATCTGCTCCTGAAGGAGGAGACATCAGGTCAGTGACGTTTAAAACAAGCACGTTGTTGTTGTTTGCTTCTGGTTCCTCCGACATGCTGGAGTCATGAACACACCTTGTCCACCATGAGGAAGTTGTTGATCCTCTCTCCATCAGAGCAGGTGATGTCTCCAACCTCCTTGACTGCTGATGGTAGCAACTCCTTCACCTCTTGAGCTATAACACCTGAAATATGATGTATTATTATCACAGAGTCAACATGAACCCATTAATAACTGCTTCATTATTCCAATAACTGCGGCCCGTTACCTGTCTGGTGGACGTGGTCGATTCCCATGGTGGAAGCGAACTCTGGTTTGTAATCGAACTCCACGATTCTCATCTGAGTGATTCTCTTCAGCTGCTGCTCAGAGTCGACCTGACAAACAAATGGACAAATTGAAATCCAAACATATTCAGTAACTGTGAATGTTATTCTATATATCTATTCTATATATATTTATTTATATTATTTCCATCGTCCTACCTGCTGTATTTTGTGTTTGGCGCGGAGGTCAGACGGCTGCATGATGGCGCCCATCACCTTGGCGTTACCGCAGACGACCAGCGCCTCGTCAGGGGAGTCGGTGTTGATGCCCACCCGGCCTGAACACACCAGCGCGTCCTGCCCCGCCCCACGCTGCCACAAGTTGTCTCCATCCATCTCAAACTGACCTGGGTTAGAAGCCTGTGGGAGGGAGACACCAGGTAAACATCAAGTTGTGTGTCTCTGTCTGACCTTTGACCTGCTCTTTGTCCTGGTTATTGATTAAGTCAGTTTTACCCTAACGATGATTTTCTCCGACACCAGAGCTGTGAGGATGAAAGTCTCCTGTTTTACTGCAGCATACAGACCGACCACCATCTGAAAATACCTGCACACACACACACACACACACACACACACACACACACACACACACACACACACACACACACACACACACACACACACACACACACACACAGTCATATTGAACCTTCCTGTGTTGAATTCATTTCTCCTCTTGCACAGTGAGAACACACTAACACACCTCTGGTCTGGATTGGGTTTCCCTTTCTTCCTCATGTTGTTGGCCGTCGTCTCACTGAAGTGCAGTCGACCTAGAGTCACCTTGGTGATTTTGCCTCCAGGTAGACTGACTCTGGAGGATCACAAATGATTGTTCTCATTTAAACGAGTCATGTTCACAGCTCAGAAACCTTTTCTCCAGACACTTTAACATTCTCTGTCTTCAGCAGGTGTTGTATGTTCACATTTAGAGCGTATTTTACTCGAGTCCTGCTGAAATCATTAAAACATTAGAAAACAGCTTGAGACTATTTAAACATTTCTTATAATTTTATTGAACAGGCCACACAAACACCTCTTATAGCTTCACAACAGTAAAGACCTCATGGATCAGGTCTAAGCTGGTGGGACCGGCCTCGGTTCAAGTCCTCCTCAGTTCGTGTACCTACCTGACGGGATGGAAGGGCTTTTTGCTGCGGTCGGGTTGAGACTGCTCAATAGTCACCAGGTGGCTCGGAGCTTCCAGCTGTGAGAAGACAGAGGCCCATTAAATACTCAACACCCCCTGATGAGGTGTTCTGTCAGTCAGGAACTGATCCTGACACAGTCACAGTCAAGTTGTTCCAAAGCTCATTCACTCTCAGCCTATCTGAGTTCTGGATTTAGTTGACACTAATTTCTCAGTTGTACTTTATTTGTGCCCATCAGATGGTTCACCTGTCCCGTACGCACCTTCACTCCAAACACTCTTATCTGGAAATGGTCGACCTCCTGTGGTCCGCTGGGTGTCCTGACGTACTGTGGCTCTGCGGTCACACCGATGTGAACAGTGACCTGAAAGTGGTTCTTCTTCTGGCAAACGAAGGCCTCGTCAGCTGCAGAGTAGTTGAAGCCTTTATCTGTGTCCACGTAGTAGGCAGGTGGAGACCTGTGAAGGACATCACTCCTCCGTCAGGAGGTCACAGAGAAACAACTGCTGACTGGTAAAAACTGAGATTCATCTGGTTTCTTTACTCACAGCGTCTGACAGCTGCTGTTGTACAAAGTATTCCACTGTCCTGGTTTATATGGTTCCCACGTCAGCAGCTGGTATGATCCCATTACTCCACCACCACCACCTGCTCCGGTTCGTAGGCCACCAGCACCAGCACATCGACTCCCGTCACAATCACTGCAGGATGCGTTGATTCCTGCTGAAGGTTCCTCAGACTCAGATCTTCTCCTCTTTTTACTTTCCAGGGAGCTGAACATACAACACAAAGAGATTCAGACCAAACTAAAATGCTGTGGTGTCACCGACTATTTCCTGGAGAAGAACAATAACAAGAATCTCACAGTCTGCTCTGCTCTGGATCAGTCCTGTCTCACTTAGAGATGATTGCTGTTGGTAAAGCTTCATCTTCTACTGCCTTCATTACATCAATAACTGGCTATAATCTGCTTTAAATCCTGCCTCTGAAGAACAATCTGTATTTCTGTCAGTGTTTCTTCCCATGATGCCCACAGTATCTGTGGTAGACCACAAGACTTTAACACAAATGACTGGTTTCTGTTTACACACTTGTTCAAGACATTACAACTATAATACTGATTCACATTTGTATGCAGATGATAAACTGCTGCGTCGACCAGTAGACCTCAACACTGCAGTGTCATTAGCGATAAGTTCCTTAACTACATGATAAAATCAGTTCTACACTCCAATAATGAGGCTTTTCATCTTTTGCTGACCTGTGCTCATGCTCTGTGACCCCGTGTGAAAAAATGAACTGCACTTATTTCATCACATTTGATCTTTTGTTATTCTTATATATATATATAGTCTTCAAGATCAGATAACATCACCTCTGTCGACCCAAAATGCGTCTGTGAACTAGAGACTTGTCTGTAAGCAGCTTTCCAGCTTTGGATCACGTTTCCAGAGGAACTCAGCTTCTACTTAAATGTTAACTATTGGTCTCACATTTACAATTAAATTTGATGACATGGCAATTTGTAAAAGAAGAAAGAATAAAAGTAACTATCGCTGCTGAAGGTCGGTTTACCAGGTGTGAGGAGTGGAGGTGGAGCCCAGCAGAGAGGTGGAGGGAGGCGTGGTTACATTTGGCACCGTCCCGGACCCAGTGCAGGGTGCAACGTAGCTGTTTGAAGAAGGTAGAGGAGGAGAAGCAGGCGTGTGGGGGGTGTAAACCTGTGAATAGTTCTCTGGACTCAGATAGTGTGTGTGTTCAGGTGAGGGGTGTGTCTGCTGCTGCAGGTGTGGGATGGGAGGTGCAGCAGGTGCAGCAGGTGCAGCAGGTGCAGCAGGTGCAGCATCAGGTGTCCGAGATTTCATGTAAGTGTTAGTGAGGCCCAAAGTGCGGAGCTGATCGTGTGTCAGCAGGTCGGGGTTGGCACATGTGGTGCCTTGATCCGTGAAGTGACACGATGAGGAGGCAGCAGACTGGACCGTACACTGGAAAACCTCCTGGGGGGTTTGTTGGTTGGACCAACAGGGGGTCTCGTGATGGACGTCTGTCAGTCAGAGAAGATCAATCAGTCAAAACACGCTGAACCACAGACGAACGTCACCACTGAATTAAAAAATACTACATGTTTAACTGAGGAATACTACTGAACATTTTACAGATGATGTTAATTTATTCATATGTGCAAAATAAGTACTTGTAGTAAACTGTCGTGTATATTTAAAGGTGTGGACGTACCTGGTATCTGTGCAGGTGAACAGGCCTCTGAGCTCGAGTCAGGTGGAGACTCAGGGAGCATGCTGGGAAAAAAACACAGGTTACAGAACAGGCAGCAATTAAAAGGGCTCTAAGAGAAATAAATAAGTCAGTTTGAAGCAGGTTTGTGTTGTGAACGGTGTTTTTTTTCACTTCATGTGATCTAATCGTTTGACTGGTGCTGGTTCATGTTAATAATGTTTTGTTCCTTCTCGTGTGTGTCGCTCTGTTTGGCAGAGACCTTCCTGTGTACTGTATTTACAACCTGATAACCAAGTAGGTCAGCGCTGTTTTTCTGTGTCTTATGTAATAGAAGCTATGTCCATGAATGAAGGTGACACAACATTTACCTGTTACTACCACCAACGATTCTTCTTCATCCACATACATTTAGAATTTTTACACTTTATTTCTTTTTTCTTTTAAACTTTAACTTTTTAACTTCTGTAAAACAAACTGCTACTGTTTGATGCTGTGTAACATTCTTTCTATGTTACAGTAGATTAAGAAGAAAATATAAAATCAAATGTTAAATAGAGGAGTCGTTTCCCTGACGTGTTATTGGTGAGTAGTCGATTCATTTTCCTTTATTTCTTACAAGCTGCTGGGGTCCATGTCGTTGCTGAGGTACTGCTCCAGGATGCTTGTATCCACCACAACAGAACTGTCCAACACACCACTCACATCCTGACCTGAAAACACACAGTAATCAGTCGTTCTCAACGTTTTAGACAATTACTTCTTATCCTGATTGATTTTGTACAGTGGAAAGAAACGTTTTGCTGGTTTGCTTCTTGAACTGTGACCTGAAGTCACAATCATCAACAGAGTGATGGTGGAAAAAGTGTTTTATTAACTGGCTCTTCCTGTAGCTGTGGATTACAACCAGGAAACTAACAGTGACATCACTTCACTGCAGGTCGTTCAGTATTAATTCATGTTCAGTACAACAGAGTGTGACAAATACTACTAAGGAAATGTGTTTTACTGATACACAACAGGATTTGTTCAAGTCCAGGATCACAAACAGAATATGACCACAAAGAGGGGGATGAGAACCACAAACAGAAGTAGAACAGGAACCTTCTGAAGAACCAACAAAACCTTCATCTGAATGAACCTTCGTGTTTTGAGCAGTGATGAAATCAGGACAGACGTCACGTTACTGATTCATTTAACATCTCACCACTGAAGAACTGCTGCAGCGCCTCGTTCTCTCCCAGGACCTGAACGGGCAGCCGACCGGTTTCCGGCTCCATGCTGCCCAGCAGGAGGCGCCGAGGCCCGGAGACGGGGAGCTGTGGAGCTGGACCCCAGCTGGAGCTGCTGCACTGGGAAAACAAACAGAAAAAGAATTTGAAATTAGAAAATCTTTCAATCCATTTATTACAAACATGTTCTGAAACAGTGAAATCACATTTTAATCACCGTTACTCACTAAAGACTGTGTAAGATGTTTAGTTTCCCCCCCGACACTTAAAAAATACAGGAACACAGTGAAGTAAAATGATTCATTATTCTTTATTTGTTTTTGCCAAAACCAACTGTGCAGTCAGTGTTAAGGTCAATAAACTAACCTGGTAACTAATTACACAAGAATTACCCAGTCATTAATCTGCACTTTCAACACGTTTGGTATTTTCATATAGTTATTAAGACTCTTTAATGTTTTTTATTTCATCCATGTTGTGTTGAAAGTTACTGGAAATTTACTGTCAATAATTTGCTTTTTTGTTTTAATTTTAATTTGTCTTTCACTCCAACTGTGAAACAATAATTAATGCCACAGATTCTTTTTTAATTGTAAGTCTGTGATGTCTCCATTAAAAGTTTTTAAAAACCAACGACACAGCAAAACAGAAAGTGACACCAACAATTAAAACCATTGTGTTCTATCTACGAAGCAGAAATAAAGTTTGAACGAGGAGACGATGAATCGAAGGAAACTGTTGTTTAAGTTTCTATGATTGTTTTTTTATTTACCTGTGAACAGACTGATACTAACTGAACATAATAAGATGAACTACACCAGCTTTTCTTGGAATTATTTTAGTAATTAACAACTAAACTCAGTTAATCTAATCAATAATTAACGACTGAATCATTTCAATAAAACAACTCTAACCCAACGTAACGAGCGACTTCTTTGTAATTTACCTGTTAATATCTGATAATGTTATAATTATAACAGAATCTTTCTGGATATCTGTGAACGTACAGGTTCTTTTAATTAAAACTCTCAGATTCATTTCTGATTAAACAGCTTTGGTGGTAACTGAATACATTTACTCAAGTACTGCACATCAGTATAAATTGGAGGTACTATTACTATTACTGGTATTTATTACATGTACTTCACTCCCAGTGTCTGAAGCTTTAGTCTCTGTGCAGACAGATTAAAACATAAAAGCTGAAGTTTTATTACACATCAGGACCTAAAGGTTCAAATCTGCTGCTGTTTTAGTTCCACTCCACGTTCTGTTCTGCTGCCTCACCTAAATATTAAATACTTAAATTATTGAGTCTGATCCATGAACCGGCAACATGTCTGATGAGCTCAACTCTTCAGTGTCGACATGTTGGTTCAAACACACCTGTGCGTCTCCAAGATGTCTGCCAGTCCGTCGACCAGCTCTGATCTGCGTGATTTATCCGGCCTGCTCCTGCTCAGGTGTAATCCATCTGTCACGGTGGTGCAGACTCAGGTTTTAGAGTTTTTCCAGGTGTTTCCAGGTCTCCTCCTCGTCCTCTGTGTTTCCCCTGACAGATCTATTTTATCTTTCAGGTGAATTTTCCTTCTTCTTGTTGTTGGAAGCGTCTGTGGTTCGTCTCCGTGTATCAGCTGGACTTTGAGCTTTGAACAGGAAAAGGTAAAGGACATTCACACAGGGATAAAACACACCTGTGTGTGTGGGACGGAGCCATAAACCAGACAGTCATTTGACTGGAAGTGCACACAGACACACGGTCGAGGACCCCCAGTGATAACACACAGACCTGACCTTCACTTACAGTAGAAGCTGTGATAATCCATGTTTTATAACAGCGATGGAGCAAAGGTGTGTGACGTTCAAGAGGCCACACACACTGGAAGGTGTCAACATACTTTTAAAAAGCGTAGCACCTTTCACACAGGTGCACTGAAAAGAACAAATGAGCAGCTGAGAAGCTCAACGGACTAATGCTTCATTAGAAAAGTCTCAGTCTGGAGTTTTGTATGAACTTAATGTGAAGATCAAACTAATTCAAAAGTAAGAAAAGCTTTTCCCTTTAAAACCAGAGCTGTTCAAACTTTAAATGATGAACTGAATAAATCGAGGACTAACTAACCCGTCACGTCCTTTCGTGTCTCTACGTGTTCTTATGTTGACATTTTATTTAATTTAACAGAAATGTTAAAGTGAAAATGTCCAAATGGATATAAACACATCAGTGAACAGTAAATGAGGATCTAAAATACAACAGTGTCCACAAACCCTGGGGTTGGTGGTTCGATTCCTGACCACATGTCAAAGTGTCCCAGGACAAGACACTGAACCCTGAGGTCCCTCAAAGGGACAAACTGTCCACAGTGCAGTTTCTCACCGTGGGACTAATTTCTAAAAATGAAATAATGAAAAAATTAATTAAAATCAACAAAACACAGAATCAGTGATTCTGCAATGAGGTCCAGAGCGAGTGTCTCAGCCAATCCCAGCTGTCACTGGGCAAGAGGCGGGGTCTGACCTGGACAGGTCACCTGTCCATCACAGACATACAGAGACAAACATTAAACTATAAAGTTACAGTTCCTCATTAACCTGAGCCTCTAACTGCATCAGACCCTCAGACAGGGGAGGACACGCACCTGTGGGACAGGTGGATTCAAACCCAGCTCCCTGTGAACTAACAGCTGCACCTTAATCAAGACACAGTGTGGTGGTGTTGTTGGTGATGCAGCACTACAGCTCCAGTAGGTGGCGCTACAGGACAGCAGCTCTTCACAGTCACTCCCACAGTAACAGGGTTCTTATTTAATCTGATGTGTTGACAGCTCAGTGTCCACTGAGGACTGTCCACACTTGTCTGCTCCAGGTCCGGTGGGAAACATCAGCTCTGCAGCTGGTTTCAGTGATGCTGAAGCTCTGAGTGTGAAGAGTCTGAATCTCTGCCTCTGTCCCACTGTCCAAGGTCCAAGGTCACTTTATGGTGTCTCTGTTGTGTCTTCGACTGCTGCATAAAACCACACATCACAATAAAAATCACAGGAAACAAGAACTGAGTATGAACTAAACAGACAAACGTTAGTTTAATGAATTAACATCATTATGTAATAAATCTTTCTGGTCACATTAAACATGAAATCAACAAACCTGGATCCTGGCAGCGAGTGGGGGGGGGGGGGGGGGGGGGGGTCACAAACAGCTGCTAGGTTGTTATGTTACTGCTTCATTAATTTCTTGGAAATACGTTTTTAATGTGGAGCTAATTATTAGAAAACACAGGAACAGTGAATGAATTCATTAAAACATCAGCTCCATCTGAAGAACATCTGCTTTTTACCTAAACAATCAAAGCTGGAGTTTTGCTGCTGACGACAGTCGTTGAATATTTAGTGAATATTTGCAGCTTCCGTCTTTTTTGTTTTGTTTCTGTGACGTCTGAGAAATAATTTCTGTTTCACAATAACTCTTCTGTCTGCTCTTATCATTATCACACACACACTTTGTTTTCTTATCACTGTCGTGTCTCTTATCACTGACCTGGATACGAGATGATGCCATGCCAACCAGCTGCACGTCATCGTCACGGTGACATAACATCAGCTCCTCTCTGCCTGTTCGGGGGGTGTCGTGGAAATTAAACGTACAATTGTTTGTGTGTGTCATGTTTGATTTGTGCAAAGTGTGGCTCTGATTTGTGGCACAGTGTGTTACACTGTACTGTCTGCAGGTGGCGCTCAGCTCACACAGCACGAAGAGAAAACATTCCACAAGCTACAGACTCTTAACAGCAGCTAGTGTCCACTTCCTGTGTGCAGGAAGGTGGTGACAGAGTGGGATGGACTGCTGAGGTACCAGGGGCCCGAGAGGTCCGGGGCCAACAGGCGTCTGTATGAAGTGACGCTGAGTGAGATGATGGAAGAGAATTACATCAATCACTTCAGCTCAGCTGAGACTCACAGAGCTTCATGGTTGTTCTTGTTAATTGGAGCGATCGCTTCACTGTGACTCACCTCAGGCTGGTTTAGTTCTTTGTTTCACTGCAGCTGCAAAGATTCGTGAACTGCTCAGTGTCAAACTATAAATATCAAGCGTGTGTCACGAGTGTCTACGTGGAGACAACAAAGCAACAAGGAGCTAATTGAATTAGTGGATTCACTGTTTCCTCAGTGACTCACTGACGATGAAGGAGCTGAGGACGCAACAAGTTTCTGCACAGGTGAGCGGCCAGCTGTGCATCAGTGGGTAATTGTTTGAATTCAGAATATTTATATATATATATTAACAAGACTGAATCACAGCAGCAGTCGTGGCTTCAGACTGACGCATGATTCAGATGAATCATGAATCAAACTGATTACAGGCTGTTTGTTCCTCCGTCTCAGTAAAGAGGTTGTTTGCAGCCTGACAGTGAAACCTGCAGACAGCACAGCCCCTCAGCCCCCCCACCTCAGATCCTCCTTCAGCCTCGACACTCCAGCTTCTGACTGACTGAACACACCTGACACAGGTAATGAGCAGTGGGTGAAGCAGGGATTGATGGGAAGGACGAGGTGGATGTAAACAGTTCCCTGTCACACTGATTGATCCCTGAAGTTCAACTGACCCAGTTTTATTGGGACGATTCAAACCAAATGTTCACTGATTCAAATAAAAAGACACGTCTGTGCAGTTCGAGCCACATATTTTATTCACGGCACAACTAAAATAACAACAACGATAATTTACACAAGTTTCCAACATGAAGAGAAACAGTTGAAGTGTTTTTTTATATTTGAAGTTCTGATAACACTGAGACACAGTTGAAGCTTTTTGATGTTTAGTTTTATTTTGCAGATCAACGTGATGGTTTTTATATCAACTATGTTAGAAATGAAAAGAAGATTGAATCAATTTTTACAAATACAAAGAACCACTTACTAACTAACACAGTTTACGTGTGAGTCACTCAACTAACTCAGTGAGATGCAACAGAAAGTCAGAAGGTCGAGTGAAGAGTTACAGGAGACGGAGTGAAGACGATGTTCAAACAACATGTTCATAAAAAAAAATCAGTCTCTGAAAATCTTCAGACAACTTTTTACAACATTTCTGTTCTGACGCTGTAAATCTACAGATATGAGGGATTGTCACAGTAGCTTCTATTTACAGACATTCACACAAAGATTTGAATGTCAGACATTTGACATGATCAGATCTTTAATTGAGTTCCGTTTTCCTTCTTTGTTGAAACTGTTTTCTGTCAGAATCAGCTGCAAACTCACTCCACTGTGTTCTAGTGGTGTTTAGGGACTTAAAGCCTGACGGGATCCTTCAAATAACTCTTTGATAGTTTGGTCTTTTGTCATCGTTTCCCTTTAACCTGACACGTTCACAGGTTTTCAACTCGGTCTAAAAACAACAGTCTGACATGAAAACTTTTTGTTTTTCTTACTCGTCAAATAAATAGATTTTTTCATGTGGACATCTTCCAAAGTAAAATCCTGTCAAATGACAGTGATGGGGGCGGATATGAACCAAACATTTCATCTTCCAAAGTAAAAGTCTGTTGTCCCTTTGTACTGAAAGACTCAAATGTTGGATAATGTCGTCTTCAGGTGAACTCTAATCTGGATTTCTTCCAGTTAAAATCTGATCGATGTTGATTAAAGACAAACTAAAAACACTGTGAACTGACCCTTTTTGTGTCTTTCAGCTGCTGAACATGTTCGTCTTGTGATTCCTGGTTTCAGCCTCTGACACAATTTGCACAGAAGCTGCAGTTTTCACAGACACTTGTAAACACACACTCACACACACAGTTTGGTAGGATGGTAAAACATTTTGTTGGATGTTTGGCAACACCATGCTGTGAATCATCGATTTTCAAAATAAAAGCTGCTAAATTCCCACTCCTCATGATGTGTGTATGTGTGTGTTTCCTCTGTTAAATGCAGATCACGATCGACCTTTTAGATTTTGAATTAAAAAGCAAACATAAAAATACATCAAATACAAATAAGAGACAGACAAATAGAAACAAGAAGAGGAGGCTGAGAGAGTCGTGTGTTCATGTTCAGTTCTTTCACCGTCTTCTGCTACATCTGCTGCCACACGTCCGTCTGTCGTGTTTTATGTGTGTGTCTGTGTTTGTGAAGTGTCCACAGTCAAGTGCAGTCTTTAATAAAAGTCCGGCTGAGGTCCGACAGATGAAAAAGTAAAGTTTGTGCACTAGAGGAAGCGTCTTGGTGGTCGTGAGGACTTTTCATGGAAATCTGAGGCTCTGTAGACGTGAGGCGTCCTAACGGGTGAAGAACAGGACGGAGAGATGCTGCAGGACGATTCTTACTGACATCATGGTTGTGACAGATCGTGTTCAGGATGCAGCTGCAGTGTTGTCTCCTACAGAAACCGTCATTAACGCTCCACAGTTTGAATCCAAAGGCCGACTGAATGGTTTCATTTAAATAGGAATCGTCACCAGAGTCGTTTTCCAGCTGTTTGACCTGTGTCAGTCTCGTCTGTGTGTTTGTGTTTCAGTTTAGTGACGAAGAGCAACAAACGCCACTGAATGATGTGTCTCACTCCTCCCTCTTCCTACTCTCTCCTCCTCCTCCTCTTCTTCTTTTAGGCCTCCAACAAGCACCAGCGCCTGCGTCGAGTCACACGACTGTTTCTCTGCGTCCTCGTCATACGTTGAATCCAGCGTGCTCTGCTTCATCCCTCCTCCTCCTCCTCTTCCCCTGTGCAGCCTCGGTACTACCACAGCTCCACAGATGCGTTTGGCCACAGCTGCCAGCTCCTCCCGGGCCAGAGGGTTGAAGAGGAGGTAGAGCAGCGGGTTGACACAGGCTGGCAACGGTGCCACAAGCAGCAGCACGGCCTTTGCTGCCTCCGGCCCGGCAGTGGGGATGCGCAGCAGGGAGGAGAAGGAGAGGAAGGCCACTGGGAGGTAGAGGAGGCAGTCGGAGAAGAGCAGCCAGGCTATATGTCGAGTCAACGCCGCCTCCTCCTCTGAGGCGGCTGGAGCTTTGTTGGCCCGACAGTAGAGTCGAGTGTAGGCGAGCGTCATGAGGAGGAAACACAGGGAGTCGAGGAGCACCAGGGAGACGGAGAAGGCCAGGGAGGATGAGGAGGAAGAGGAAGGCAGCGGCAAGCAGAGGGCGGTGCTACTGTGGCCGGTGACCAGGGGGGGCAGCGTGACGGCCAAACCCAACAGGAAACACAGAAAGACGGAGAGACAGACGGAGAACGGAGATGAGGAGCGACCTGAGGTGACGGGAGAAAGAAAAGAGACGAGAGAGGAAGATTTTTAATAACGGAGCGAACTGAGAATCTGTGTCCAGATTTAACAGCATGTGTTAAAATATGTGGATCTGAGCATGTGCCTGTTCCTCACCGCTGAGCCTGGCAGTGTTGTGACATCGCTCCAGAGCTGCGACGGTGAGCAGGAAGAGGCCGGTCTGCGACGCAAACACACACAGGAAGCTGCTGAGTCGACACAGAGAGCTGCTCTCCCACTTCGCTCCGTACCTGGAAAACACACGAACACACTTCAGTAAAACACACAAACACACTTTAGTAAAACACACGAACACACTCCAGTAAAACACACGAACACACTTCAGTAAAACACACGAACACACTTCAGTAAAACACACGAACACACTCCAGTAAAACACACGAACACACTTCAGTAAAACACACGAACACACTTCAGTCTTAATTTGGGATTTTTATGCAGATTCTCTCAGTTCACAGTTTTCAGAGTCACTCCATCCCAACCAGCCCACAATCACCTGAGTTCCCTACAATTTCCCCAACAGTGTCCCAAATTCCCAGAATGCACCTCTCATACGGTTTCATACCTCCAGAAGTTGCCAAACGTCCAAACGTCCACCGCTGCCAACCAGCCGCTCCACACTCCCATCAGGCCGTTCACCAGGGCCAGCAGGCCGATCAGGAGCTTGGGCAGAGTCACTGAAGCGGCCGGAGAAAAGAAGACTGACAGGACGACCAGGCTGTTGCTGACCAGGGAGAGTGCCGCGATGAGCCACACCCCCCCACGGATCAACCAGCTGTCGAGCAGGTGGAGGCAGGGCCGGAAGGGTCCTGGAGGGAATTAAAAACGAATCAACAAACGTCTGGTTCATTCACTGACACCATCGTCTTCAGACAGGAGGACTGGTACCTGGTGCAGGGCTGCAGCGGACCGAGTGTTGAGGTTTTGGTTCTTCTTCAAACTCCATCAGAAAGTCGTCCCAGTCTTGATCTGCTGCAATGACACGGAACAGAGAGAGCAGCACATCAGTCCTCCATGCTTTTACTTTGAAATATCTTTGGACTCACTCTTTCACAGTAAAAGCAGGCCTGGCCGGTCCAAAACGTTACTGTGGTGCTAAAAGTTCAAAGGAAACCCCTAAACTACGGAGGAAGAAGTACTCCAATCCATACCACAGAGTAAAAATACTCTATTACAAGTAAAAGTACTGCATTCAAGATGTCTAATGATAAATAAAAACAAAACAGTATGAGACAAATAAACTCAGAATTCTCTAAAGTTAAAGTTTGTTTTTATGCAGAAAGACTCAGAATATTATATATATATATATATATACACAGATATTAGTGGATCAGAGTTACTGATGCACTTTTTGTTGTAGCTGATTTTAACATGTATTTGTCTCTGACATGTTGTAAAGTAAGAAAAAAACAAAATGTAAAGTGGAAATACCTCAAAATTAAAGTAAAGGTACTTAATTAACCAGCAACTCTGGGTACTGCTGAGAAAGTGTAGAAATAAATAGAAAACCTTAGTGTTTAGTTGTACAAATAATCCGAAATGAAGCTGTTTGTATTTTGTATTTTGCTCCTTGTTTGTGAGAGTTCACCTTGTCTGGAGAGGATGGGGGGGTCTCTCCCAGTGGAGTCTGCTGCCTCCTCTCTGCCCCAGGACAAACCTCCTGTTCCTCCTCCTCCTCTCCTCTCACAGGAGATGAAGGCGCAGCACTGGAAGGCGTAGGGTAGCTCCATCACCCTGGACAAACAGTAAGAAATGATGTTGATATCCAGTTATTACAAACTCCACTGTGTGTTCAACATATTATAGAAGTGTTAAAATAAAATCATGTAAAGCAGCAGTTTGTGGCTGTGAATTGACAGATCGACCTAAATCACAGCAGCAGTTTTTACACTGTTGGTGAAATAATTCAGAATACGACCGCCCTGTTTTAAAAACATCAGGCAGCGTTTAGTTGTCGTTTGTGTTTGATTCGCACTAACTGAGCCACGGATCAACATCTGTTTGGATGAATGTGTGCGTCTACCTGACTCGGGGCAGGTCCTCTCGAGGTATCAACTCCATCAGCTGATCGTTTCCCGCCAATCGCAGGTGAGTTAAACTCTGCAGCCCGATCAGAGGCAGAGATGAAAGCTGATTGGACGACAGGTCACTGCAGAGAGAGAGAAAATGGACGTCTTTACACATTAATACTCAAAAGTTCAAGTATTCACTAACAAAGTACTAGTAGACGAGGAGTTGAACCACAGTTGAACTTGATGCTGTTGATAACATGAATGTTGTGAATGTCAGATTTGTTCCAGATGTGTCTCATAAATAAAGTTTCTGCAGAAATCCAACACGGTTTGTTGAGTTTCATTCAAGGAGAAAACCACTTTAAATTGATTTCTGAGCCTTTAGTTGGTGACAAAATCAAAACACCTTGGTGAAACGACCAATTTATCTGTGTCATGTTAAAATGTGGAGCTGAATTATGTGACGTGAACCTGAGATGATAATCCAGCTTTGTACCATAATTGTACCTGAGGTCTGACGTCAAACCTTCAGTTGTAGATTCGTTTCGTTACTCACAGTTTGGTCAGAGCGGGAAGAGCAGAGAACGAGTTCTGCTTCACCGACAACAGGTGGTTCCACGATAAATCGCTGAGAGACAAATACAGAGACAGAATTTGAGGAATCGAACCAGCGACTGTTTCAAACAAACACAGGTCTGCCTGTGAGTTCAGTCCAGTTATCAGACTTTAGATTTACAAAGTTCTCATGTCAAGTTGATGACTTTAATCCAACTGATTAAACTAATATATGTTTGTACAGACTCATCCTGTCTAGTAGTATCAGTACCACGTGTAGTATCAGCAGTAGTAGTAATAGTACTAGTAAAAGCAGTATGTCTGTGTATTGTTCTGACTTTGAGCCAAACTGTGTCATCGTACCTGTTCAATCAACAAGGAGACCACCTGGTTCTGGGAGACAGTCTCCATTTGGAAATACTTACAGAGAGAACGTTCAGATGGCTTCGGATCTCCAGGATAATTAAACTGTGAGTGTGTGTGTGTGTGTGTGTGTGTGTGTGTGTGTGTGTGCTCTTACACAGAGCGCAGCGACATCAGACCGTGGAAGGTGTTCTCCAGCAGTTCCTCTATCTTGTTATGGTGCAGATCACTGAAACACACACACACACACACATTAGCTGATATTTCCATTACATCACTTCTATCAATGTTTAACAGCAGCGACGTGATTGGTCGAACTTGATCCACAATGGTGATAATTATTCCCATAATGCACAGCTGGCTGTACTTTATTGGTTGCCGTGGTAACTGCTAAGCTTCAGCGATCAGACTCGATAGTTGAGGTTTCACACGTCTGAGAAGTTGTACCTCACCCAAAAAAGCTAAATTAAATGTGAAAGTGCAGGATGGAACTCACATCTTCTGAATGCTCTCACACCCGGAGAAGCTGGGAAGAGTCTGGATCAGATTATAGGAGAGATCTCTGCAGAGAGAAAGTCTCAGTTGTCATCACGTCGAGAACACACAGAACGCAGCAGAAAAATATATTGTCATCATCATCATCATCATCATCATCGTCATCATCATCATCATCATCATCGTCATCATCATCATCATCATCATCATCATCGTCATCATCATCATCATCATCATCATCATCATCATCATCATCATCATCATCGTCATCGTCATCATCATCTCAGGTAGTTCGCTATCTATCTGGATTCAAACTGTGACGCGTCATCTACCACCTGTGTGTGTATGTCTCCACCGAGATCAGTAGAAACGTTTATTTGATTTGATTCCACAACATAAAATAAGTTGTTTCAAACTGATGAGAGTCGTGTGCAGCATCATTTTAATGTGACTCACAGAAGCTGCAGGTTTGGAAGCTGCTCACACACTGAACTGGGCAGAGAGGTGATCCGAGCTCCAGTGATGGTCCTACACACACACACACACACACACACACACACACACAAGAGACATAAATAAATACAGGTTTACATGGTTCATAGCAGTTTCAGGTCATGTACTGCTCAAAGGACCTGTGGCAGAGGGAGGGGCACTAAACATAGATCCCACTGAGTGGTGCGTTCAGGTACATGAAATGTGTATTGTGGTGTGTTTGGTATTACAGCGTTTTACAGGTGCAGCCTCCAGTATCGTTATAAGTTCTGTTCTACTGCAGCAGATTAATAAAGACGTTCATCTCTTTACTGTAATTCAGCCAAATCTGGATCCATTCAGCCGAACAGGATGTTGATGTGAAACACTGAGTATGAATCTGAGGAGGAACAGCTTGTTTGGGTGGAGTTTTTATTTCCGCCTACTGGTTCAGCGTGAGGTTACTGTTAAACACACACTGCTTTCACTAATTAGTTTGAATGGAAAAATACAAGAAAACAAACAATGGGAGCAAGTTTATTATGACATGTAAAGCTGTGTCACAACAAACAGAAAAGGGGGTTTTTAGTTTCAGAAAAGACATTTTCATTCGTCACATGGAATAATAACAGCAGAGTGTGTGTGTGTGTGTGTGTGTGTGTTGGTGTGTGTTGGTGTGTGTGTGTGTGGTTCTTACAGACTCTCCAGGCTCTTGGTTCCTGTCAGATCTGGAAACTCGGTGAGATCCGCTGCTCCGTTCAGAGAGCTGAGAGACAGAAACAGAATCTAAATAAGTTTAAATCTAATGTTCGTTTAATTAGTTAAATTAGTGTCGAATGACACAGGAGAGTAGTACAGGTGCCCTGTGGTACACCACATGTGTATGTGTGTGTCATGGAGTCTCACAGGTGAATTCATAAATTAATCTCTGTGGAAACTCAATAATAAAATGATTATTTAATAATTATTCACATTTTGAAGATCGATTGAATATTGTTGTGTTTTTTTAGATGATTATTTTCTCTCCGTCCTGAGTTTGATCCTCAGAGAACTTAAAACAAAAGTTATTAAAACTGTATAAACTTTAAATCTTTTAACGTTTCTCTATGCTCTGTGTGTGTGTGTGTGTGTGTGTGTGTGTGTGTGTGTGTGTGTGTGTCTCACAGTGTTCGCAGCTCCGGCAGGTTCTGAAAGGCCGAGCGTCCAACGGACTGGATCGGGTTGTTGTAGAAGAATCTATAAAATGCAGACAAGGAAACGTCACCAACATCTGTCTGAACATCTGTCTGAACATCTGTCTGAACATCTGTCTGAACATCTGTCTGGTCCAACCAGCTGTTACCTGACATTTTACTGAACATCATTTTAATAGTTAGTTGATCTTGTTAGTGACACTCACATGGTGATCAGTGAGGGGTTTCCAGTGAAGGCGTGCTCCGGGATGGTCTGGATGTTGTTGCTATGGAAACCACTGCAGGAAACCGGACAGAACACGGGTTAGTTTTCCTCCTTTCCAACTGTCTCGTTTCGTCTTGTTACAGAGGAAAATACAAAATACAAACTTCCAGCATCTTTGCAGCTTCGTGGTTTTGCCTCAAAATCAACCAACACAAGGAAACTTTGAGGAGAGTGTTTTATCTGTGTGTTTATGTGTGAGCTCAAACAGAACGCAGCAGCCTGCTGTGGTTAGTGCTCAGCAAACTGATGCTGCAGGAGCTGCAAGGTGGGAGAGACCAGAATCACACAGCGGAGACGTTCCCAGAATCAGATACAAGATACAGGTCATTTAATTATGGTCTGTGAATTTTATCATAAAATTAAAGTTTATCCTGAAGAATCCTTTTTGTAACTTCAACATCATGTGCACGACCAATACTGACATGAAGCTTCGTCGCTACATGATCTGCTAAGAGGTGATGCAGTTCAGAATCTGATATATGGCGGCTGTGGAAGACGTCGCCCAATAAAAACACAAACAGTTCAGACTCACAGCTCCTTGAGGCGGCTGAGCGAGCGGATGGCCGTGGGAAACTCGACCAGACTGTTGTAGTTCAAATCCCTGAGAGAAAGAGAGAGAGAGGCCGTGAAACACAAAGGTGACAATGTTCTCACATGCTGCACATACCGAAAGTTCTGGACTGTAAACTGGGATTAATGGAGATTAGCAGGGATTACTGTTCAAATGGGAATATCGTATCCAAACAAAGCTCAGCCTCAGCTTTTATTCTACTAATTAATGGAAATATAACACATAAATGAACAGGGACTAATATGTGAATTGGGAATAATAAGGAAAACTTGGAAAATCAACATCAAGTCAGATCCAAACGCACAGAAACGAACGAACCAACGACTGCACTGGAAACGTCAGCTCTAGACTGGGAACACGGAACCTTCTACGTTCTACTCTGACGATGTGTTCCGGAAATGTCACCTCTGAACCGGCTCGACAACGCTGTGGGAACGTCAGCTTCAAACTGGGAAAGTGGTTCATGTAAATGTTTGTGTTTCAAGCTTGATGTTTGGCTCAATCTTCTTCCGTCTTTTAAGTTTATTAAAGAAACGTTTAACTGCGCCTCCCTCGTTTCTTTCATCATCAGCACAGACTGGAGGATTCTTCAAGTCCACACATGGCTTCAATTAGGTCTCAACCATCTCTGGGATGCAGGTGGCTATTACACACACACACACACACACACACACACACACACACACACACACACACACCAATACACTGGGTGGAATCAAACAGCCACATTGTGAAAATACCATTAAATTGAAATTGCTTCAGTCTGGTTCTGAGTGTTTGAGTATGTGTGTGTCCAGAGGACGGGTTGTAGGAACAATGGCTGGTTCGCTTTCTGCGTTCCAAGATTCTACTGATGGTGGCGATGAGGTTCAGCCCGGTCCGTCTGTGGGTGGTGATGCTTCAGATGTCAACTTTAGTCGTGTATGTTGATGAATATTAGACGGACATGAAACTGGAAACTAACGTCCTGCAGCCTGACTTATTCCCTTTTCTAAGGTTAAAGATAAGAACTTGGATAAAATTCTTCGTGGCACATAAACTTCACGTTTTACATCAGGCACCAAAATGGCGGCTGGTGTGTTTATTTTCACCCTATGATCACAAACACTGAACAACAGCAGTTAAAACAGATTTGGTTGGAATTAGGCACAAAATCATGTTTAGTTATGTTGAGACACTAAAGAAAGTTTTAACTAAAATGACTGCTTAATACTGGAAATACATAAAGTGTTTTACAGGAGGAAACTGAGGAACTCTAATAATCTAATAATCTAATAATCTAATAGTCTAATAATATAATAACTCCATCCCACAGAATTCACTGAATGAACATGAACTCTAACTGAGGATCTTTGGTGATTGACTTGAACCTGAGCAAATTTTATTTACCTGCTTTTTAAATCTAGCTGCTTTTTAAAGTTAGTAAGTGGATCTTTTTGTTCTGCTAATGATCCACAGTCAACAATCAACTTTCAAGCTGGAAGGTGAAACTAAAACCTTTTAATAGCACCGAGGAGCTCTGAGGTTCCTTCTCATTTATTCCGTTTTTTTTCTAACAGACCATCTAGTTTCACTGAATTCATTCATATTTTAATATCATCAATTTGTATTTAATGCTAAAGAAACAAGAATCTTTGTCTGTACAGCTGCTTCCTCACTTTGTTTTTAACAATACACTGATTTAAAAGACATTTTCATTAGATGCTAGATTTAAAATGATGCCTCACTGTGTAATTAAATGTCTAATTAATGCTCTTAATGTGTGTGATGTGTTTTAGTTGCTGATCCACATTAAGATTATTTCAGTATCTACTGTATCGTCCTGACTGACAGGTCTCAGTCTCCCACACCCAGTTCTGGTGGTTTTCTGGTGGTTTTCGCTGCCCACAGTCTGTCACGCTGTATTTCTGTGGTGCCTCAGAGGTTTCTGTCAGGATGTTTTGAAAGCTGGATTTTTGGGTTTGCTTCTCACCGCTGTTTTCATCACTTACTGGAACCAGAAATTCCAAACTGGGGCAGAATGGACGGGGTTTAGGTGAAGCTGAGGTGGGGCCGGCGGACACTGACGTTAGTAAAAACTCGGCTGTGTTTTCCTTTAAGTCTGAGCCGAGCGGCTTTTATTAATTCTCTTTTCTTTTCTGTTTCATTTCCGTTTTCTTCGTCTCGGTCTGTTTGCGTTTGTAGTTTCAGTTGAACATGAGTCTCTGCTGTGGTTTGTTATTGCTCATCGTACAGGTACATAACCTCCACACACACACACACACACACACACACACGCTGCCTCTGAGTGTGTGTGTGCATGAATAGTAATTATGATTAGCATACAGCCAGGGCCACACACAGAGCCCGACCAACACACACATACAGAAGAATTTCCAAATGAAAGTTGTGTGTTTGTGTGTTTAAACCTGCCTCTCTGGTTGACTGAGAAAACAGAAACATTTCTATACACACACACACATTCCTCAGGTTGTACACACAACTTAATTCATGCACACACACGCACACCAGCATAAACACACACAGGTTAATCCGCCCGACTCCAGTTAATATCTACCAGTACTCCCAGAAAAGCATGATCACATGCCAACTGGCCAAAAGGCAGCAACAACTGGCTGAAGAGAAACGTAGTACATTTACTGTAGAGTGGTACTGTAGCACTGTGTCGAAGTATTTGTACTTTACTCCAAAGCGTTTATTTGACCACTACATGTAGAAGGACAACAATAAAAAAACAAATAAAATCAAGATGGAAATTTGACATTTCTCTGTTTCATTATTAATTTGAAGAAACACAGGAGAGACACCAGTGGAGTTCAAGACAGAGCTGCAGGGAGGAAACTACAGCTCCACGTGAATAAAGCACAGGCTGCTGGAACAATGTTCTGTGGATGATGGCTTGAATAATAAAAACCTTATGTTTGGTGATGACCTTAACACATCTGTGAAACGTGGTGGTGGTAGTATCATGTCCTGGGTCTGCTTTGCTGCCTCTGGACCAGGACGACTAGCTGTCATTGACAGAGCTGTGAATTCTGAGTTAAACACGCAACTTCTACAGAAAAATCAAAATCAAAATATGTAAAATATCAATCATGATTCAACCTCTAGTCAGGTCTAAGTTGGGTGGAGCTCTGACAGGAACTGAACGATGACAGCGAACTCTAATAAGTTCCTCCCTAAAGGGTGGAGAGCTTCAGCCCATTAATCTCATTGCAGCAAAGTTCTGCATTTAAAAAAAATCCCACTAAGGATCCAAATGTATAAATTAAACTCTCCGTCATCTCCTGACCCTTCACCCTGACCCCAAGTCAACCCTGACTGCTGCAACACACACGAACACACACAAACTCACAGCGTCTCCAAACCGTGCAGTCCGTGGAAGCAGTTCGTTCCCATGGAAACAATCCTATTGTTGTTGAGATGCCTGTGGAGAGACAGAGAGAGAGAGACTGATGGACTAATGAAGCAGACAAAGTGTGTGTGTGTGTGTGTGTGCGCGCGTGTGAGTGTGTGTGTGTGTTTCTAAAAGGGGCCCCAGGGCCTCTGAAGAAGGTTTTTTCTTTTGGTAATTTCATGCAAATTAGCTTCAAGCCAGTTGGACAAAAGAAACGACAGCAGACTTCAATGCCGCCACGGTGAATGCCATCACACTCACACACACACACACACACACACACACACACACACACACACTCAGTTGCATGTCATTAAGGAGCTAATACAGACAGTCGCTGACACAGTTAAACTTGATGCCGTCTGCACACACACACACACACACACACACACACACACACACACACACACACACACACACACACTCAGACTGTGTGTTTGTCTTGACGATGTTTAAATCCAGATGTTCTGCTTTGGTTTCGACCCGGCAGCTGTTCATTAAAGTTCTGAAACTAATTTGACATAAAGCATCTGATTGAAACTAATAATAAAATATTAACGAGCAGCTGCAGCTGACAAATTAACCTGCTGGTTCATTAACTTATGGGCTAAACAACAACTGTACTAACACAGCTGATACTGAAACTCAGAGTCTCCTCTGTAGGACGCTGACGTTCAGATTCGACTTTGACTTTGGAGAGAAACGGAAACAGAGACGTTTCAAGGCCGTGTGCGGTTTCTCCGTCACTGTCATCCTTCCTCACTGAGTTCTTCATTAATTGGTTAATAACCATCAAGCAGCTTGAAGCAGCGGCTGCTTTTCCTTCCACACATCCTCTCGTCTGGTGTGTTTCCTATTATTTGAGCTCGTCCTCTTTTCCTTCACTTATTGTTACTACAGTGTTTAATCTTTACCCGTCACCTTATCTTCCACTAACTCTCTTCAGTCTTTATCTGGTTTTCTCTCGTTTGAAGCTGCTCGTCTTCAAACATCGTTAAGAAGAAACTTTAAAGATGAGAAGCTCGTGTGAGTCTCAACACTCCAGGTGATTCATAGATTAGTTTAACAAACACAACAGAGAAGCTGAACGCGTGTTTGATTATTAACTCACTTTACTCTATTTTTTTCATCTCCAACCTGTTTTTGTCTTTAATGTGGGAAACGAGGTCCTACACAGAGCTCATAAACTGTAGAAATCCATCTGAAGTTAATATTTTCAAGTTAAGTTTCATTATCTGCTCCTTCAGTCGACTTAACAGCAAAAGAAGAAATAAGAACAAACAAACAAGAAACATTTATGACTAAACATCAGTCATTAAAAAAGTGTTTTATATTGATCCATGAGGTTTTTCTTTATTTTGTCTTTAACATTTAACTTTTCTACTGAAGCAGCTTCATTTGAATGTTTATTTCTTTGAAATGATTTGAAGTTTTAGTCTAAGTTTGATTTGTGGTTTATATTAATATTTAATTTCATGTTCTTTAATCCTGTCACTGAAACTACAGAGTAGAACCAGGATTAATAAAGTGACTATATATTAAAGTACATTAAGAGCTGAGTGTGTGTTCTGTGTGTTGAACGTACAGCACCACCAGTCGGCCCAGCTTGCTGAAGGCGTGATCAGGGACGTGGCTGATGTGGTTGAGGGCGAGAGTCATGGCCTGCAGGGCGGGCAGGTTGCTCAGAGCCTCCACCGGCACCTCCGTCAGAGCGTTATCGTCCAGCCACAGGTGACGGAGGGAGCGCATGCCGAAGAAACAGCCGGCGGGAACGCTGGAGATGTGATTGGCGTCCAGACGACTACAGAGATACACAGAGTGAGTTCAATTAATTAATGATGCTCCATCAATATATTCAGGACAATGTGAGGTGACAACATAACTAACGGAGCATCAGGACACTACTCTACATCTGTACAGATGTTCCCACAGCTTTGTCAGAAATGTGCCAAGATGTAGAAAACTGAAAGGTTTGGAGCTGGTTTTCTGCATTCATGGCTCATAAAATATGTTTTGATCAGTATCTAATTCTAATCTGTTGTGGTATTTTTAAGAACGTACATAAACATTCCCATCCCTTAGTTAATGAATAGAGCAGCATCTTGTCTCTTTCAACATTCGATGACGTTTCCACCTTTAATAGGACATTTCTGGCTTTTCTTGTGCAACTGAAAATTAGTGTAAAACAAATAAAAACTCTCTGTTGATGGTCAAATAGACATGAATGTAAATGAACTGAGACAACGTTCAGGAGTCTTTCATGTTTGTGCCAGATAAAAATCTACCTACAAATACCAGAGGTGTGTTTGAGCTTCGTACTCCAGCTCGTTAACCAAACATCTGTCCAACCCACAGTGATGATAACATAATAAACTCAGCTGAGGCGAACAGCTGAACCAGGAGTGTTTGACCAGCACAGAGGAATGATGGGCTGCTCCAGTCGTACTCGAACAGCCAAATGAAGGGATTTTAACGAGCGCAGACTTGTTGCTGAGGAGAGTTTGTGTTTCTATCGGTGCCGCAGCTCAGGAAGCAGCTTTAAAGTTAAAATTCTGCAAACGCAGCAGATTATTTTCTCAGCAACATCAATAGAGTTGGTAGGAACCATAATAATTCCTGTGGAGAGGATCATTAAACGTAGATAACAAAACACAGGATGTCGTAACACACATATTCTCATGGCATCCTGCCAAGACTTCTGATAAATGAGGTCCCTGTAACCATCGTGGAGCGCCTCGGGTTGATACTCGATAGACGTGTTACTTTATGGAGACTCTATCTGAAGGCGGTAGAGGAAGAAGGCCCGGACCTGCAGTTCAACTCAGACACTTGGAATCAGAGGAGTTTAGGACTGAAGAGCCACCAAGAAGCTGCAGAAATAGTCCGAGGTGGCCGGGAACTGATTTGTATGAATCGAAGCAGCTGTTTCACTGCTGAGTGCTGAGTTTGTGTAAATGTAGATTTATTTGTTTCTCCTCTCTGCTCTCATCTCTCCCTCCTCTGATAAACAAACCAACATATTGAAGCTCAGCTACTTTCCTCTGCCACACTGTCAGTCCATCAGGTTTGCAGGTTTTGGATCAGGATGCTTTTTCAATCTGTCTCTAATTCATCATATGATTATATAAAGAAACACAACGTCCACCTCGGGTCTGTGAAACACAAACGTGACCTTTCATCGACTAAAATGCCGTCAAACCCCAAAGAGACAGCGCTGAGAGCACAACTGTTCCCCCTCCTTGTTCTTCAATACACGGTCACAGTGAGGGTTCAGACAGAAACTCACAGGACTTCATCATGTGCAACATCCACATCCATGTTCTGTAGGTACAAAGAGAGCTGTCTGTCTGTCCTAACAATAGCTCCTCTGTTCACGCAGAGACGGATGGGACTTCAGATGTCTCCATTCTTATGCCCTTATCTACACACACAGGTACAGTTACAGTGTAATTACAGTGTGTTATCAGACTGAGACTCAGTGTGTGGACGACATACATCGATGTGCTGCTGCAGTGTGAGACTGAAGAGTAAAATACGACAAACGGATGAGTGTGTGTCTTTCTATGGTTGTTTTATATCCATAGCACTGGTTCAGAATCAGGTTTTGGTTTGGGTTAGCGTCACACATGTAGCTATGATAGTTGAAGAAATGCTTCATGTCAGTGTGTGAGTCTCACAGCGACTGCAGGTTGTGCAGGTTGTTGAAGGCCTCAGCAGGAACGGAGCGCAGCTGGTTGTTCTGAAGCATCCTGGAAACAAACGACAACAAAGAATCAAATTAATGAAAAATAAAACAGAACACGACCACAAACTCATGATAAACTAGAATTACCATGTTGGTGTTGTAAATAAAACACATTGTACTTCACCAACGATCTAGCAGAGAACCTCGTTAGTTCAGCATTAGCAGAGAGAGATCAGTGAAATCCTGGTTTCCAGAAAGAACATGAGCCAAATTCAGACTCAGTCGAATCAGTCGAAGCATCAGGAAGTTATTAACTAAATGACTGAGTTTGAAGTTATCGGCTCTTTTTAAGTGGGTTCTTTATTCAGGAAAATGATCCAGTTGAAATATTTATGTCGTATTTAAGCAGAAACAGAAAATTCCCAAACTTTCAATCACAGTTATAAGTTTGTGAGTTTATAACAAACATTTATTTATTAAATTAGCACATTTAAAGTCACTTATTGTCACAGATAAATTAAACACTGTCACATTTGTTTATTTCTCCACTAAATCATTTATCAGGACTCATTGACTGTGGCTAATTAAAGGCCTAACGACTTTCAGATACAAGCTGCAGGTGTTTGCAGGACTCGCAGTAGTAGATGTAGTAGCAGTATTTATAAGTACTGTTAAATACCATCAGCGATATGAATGAACAGTGAACAGTGTGTGAAACCTTTTATTAAACTGAGACACTGAAAACTTCAAAGCGTCTGTGAATGATTAGCACCAGTAAACGCCACATTATTACAGTGAGTTGCCGTCATTATGGGACCAACAGATTTAAACTGAGGGACGTTTGTGCCACGTGAGGACGTTTCACAACTTCAAAGGCTTTTGTGAAGGTTCAGACTTGGACTGAAGGTTCAGGTGAGAGGTGGATCAGCAGGGAAAGAGCCTGGGAAGTGATTCTATGAACCTATGGAAGGACAAGTGTGTGTGTCTATAAACTTACAGCACTTTGAGGTTGTAGAGGCCGGCGAACGCTCCTCTGGGGATGAACGACAGATCGTTTCCCGCCAAACGCCTGAGACGTGAGAAAGCGAGAGAAGGTTGAAGGGAGGATCACAGCAGAAGAATAACCATAAGTTAAGTAGAAGTGTGATTGTCACGGTGTAGAATGAAACTTTATTTATGCATCACAACATACTTAAAGTATCAGAAGTACTTGTTACACGTAAAGATCATGTTACTGGATTATTGTCATTGATGCATGTGAGTAATCGGATTTATTGAACTGAGGTGTATGTCTGCATGTCTGTGTGTTTGTCCAAGGCCACGCAGAGTTCAGCCAGTCCGCATTTACCCAGCATGCACCTCTGCGGTGTCCTATCACCGTGGTGACGCTTCTCACGCCGCAGTGACAAATATCACACACATATAAACACAGAGCGCTGGCAGCGAAGCAGAACGACGCTCAGAGTCGTGTTCAGGTCTCTGTGAGGTCAGCTGTGTTTTCATTTAGTCCGTTGGTGCTGCTGAGGGGGCTCGGCCCGGCTCACCTGAGCGGACAAACGTCTGTTGTTGGGTCTCTACCTCTGAACTTGATTAGATTTGATTAACTGTTCAGCTGAAAGTTCACAGCACATTGAAGAAGGTGAATCTTTGCCTGTTTTGAATGATATTAAACTGTTGGTCAGAGAAATCACTTGGATATAATTGAAGGACTTTTTTTACACTAATCAACTGTCACAGCTTCAAATTACGTTACGTCACGGTGCAAATGTCTTTCTGATATGAAATAAACCTGAGGTCTTTGGCCCCTGGCCCGGCTTTTCCCAGTTGGTAATCCAGCCTTGGAAAGGTGAAGACAGATAATGTTGCAGACACCTGAGCTCCTCGCACGCTCAGACACCTTCACAGACACGAAGTATCATCCATCTCATTCCAGAGTGGAGCTGATACAACATCTGCCTAACGAACATGTCAGTAGGTCATTCAAGGTCACTAGAAACAAACGAACCTGAAAAAGCAGTGGAATAATAAAATAAAGACCTGTTGTTGTGCTCTGATGGACCTTTAAACACACTACAGTCATGAACACGTTCTACAACTTCCCACAACCTTCAAAATTAACTTCTGTGATTTACAGATACAGACGGAAGTTTGATGGGAGCATCAGTGATAGAGACAGCTTCCAAAACACAACTGAACAACGCTCTGTACGGTTCCTGAACGCATCAAACACACAACACAGATGAAATGAATAAAGACTTTGCTGCTGACGTTCATGTTCTTCAGTTATAAAGTGAATATTAGTTATAATAATAAATATCACGCTGGAATGGATCAAACTGAACGTTTAAAGTAAAAAATCTAAGTAAAAAATCTTCTGTTTATTTAGTGAATCTTCAACGTGACCGACCTGAAAATCTGTGTGTGTGTGTGTGTGTGTGTGTGTGTGTGTGTGTGTGTGTGTTCATCTTCTGTGTATGTCCCAGGACTGTTTGAGGTTTAGTTTTAGGTTCAGGTTGGACTTTTAGTCGTGATGGTTGAAGCTGGTTTAATGTGTGTGACTCACAGCTCTTCCAGGAAGTGCAGGCTGGACAAACTCCCACTGGGCAACACGGTCAGATTATTCATACTGAGGTCGCTGCGAACAGAGACAGAGAAGAGATCAGTAACGGCTCAACACACTTCTAATACACAGAATGTTTGTAGTGCAGCAGCTTTTCTACTGTGTTTTTACTAGAAATGATCTAAACAGAACAACCTTAGAAATATAAACACGGCTCTAATGATTCATGAATTATTAAAGAGACAAAGTTCATAAAACGGCCACAGAGAGCGAGGTGTTCACACAGGGACCATTCATCACACACACACACACACACACACACACTTCACATATAAAAACATTTAGTCTGACAAAGCATCTACTCAGGACTCAGGTAGGACACACACACACACACACACACACACACACACACACACACTCTGGACTTCACGCCTCCTTCAAAGACCTGGTGAAAGGAACGAGTCAACACACACCGGAGTGAGAAACAAGAGAGGAGTGGAAGTTACTGGAAGGAGGGAACGCAAGAAGAGACCTTCAGTGACCTCTGGTGACCTCCAGTGAGTCTCAATAAGCCTCCAGAGCAGCTTCCCCATTACATCTATCCTCTATCTCCAAAATCTCCCACAGTTCACAGATAATAATAATAATAATAATAATAATAATAATAATAATAATATCTGTTGCTATATTGGACAAACTAGTAAACACTCAGAATAAAAACCACTGTCCTGCAAAGATCCTAACATGTAATTCACATTGTTTTCATACTGATCACATCTCATCTGATAAGCTCACTGTTTAGGTTTTTCCCGTAATTTGTCACCTAGTTGGCCCAGTGTGCAGTAAACACGCACTGCACTTCCTGGTAAATGACAGAAATAGTCAAATATTTCGTACAGGCTCGTGTTTGTGGTCTGCTGTGAACTTTCTGGTCAATAACAGATTTAGATCAATGAATCTATTCATAAAAATAGACTTGGCTCAAAACGTTGAGGTAAAAGTCAAAACAAGGTGATGTCAGTGTGTCTGATTGGCTCGGAGACGGAGACATCATCATGTTTTGTGCAGCCATGACGTTCTTCCTCCTGTCTTTTCTTCCCCTTATCTGACCCCGTTTATTTTCTGCTCTCTGTGTCTGATAACTATCGCCAGGTAGCGTCTTTCCACTCAGGAGGGCTCGGATCTGAAAGGAAACCGAGACAGACTGTCTCTGTCTGCAGCACACTGAGGGTGTGTCTGCAGCTTGAATATACCGGTTGTTAAGAAACTTTCTCAACACTCCATAAAGCCTGTTAATGTGTGTGAGTGTGTTTAGCTTTACAACATTGTCGACAGGTCGTCCGCTCGCACAGAGAACGTTTGTTGGGACGGATTTTTGCAGAATGTTCCTTTACTCTGACCAAACTAACAGAGTTACGGATGATTGGTTTTTACTGTTTCAACATACACACTTACATTCAGGTTTGTGTTATTGTGCTTGAAAGCAGACTTCAGTCATTAACAAACACTCTCTGTATATATTTCTATATGTACATATAAAAAAAGTCAACACCTGGATTTGACTAAGCAAACAGGTAAGAACCTCCTATTGGATAATTACTGCTGGATGATTATGTTTTTATGTTTCAGCTGGTAACAAGTTATTTAACACTAACTGAGTCAGTGAGCAGCTTCTCATTTCTTCAACAACCAAGTCTGAAGACACATCCTGTGGTCGTGGAAAAGATGTTAGATCTGTTTCAGAAGAGTCAAATTATTGACATGAATCAAAGAAAACATCTGAGGAGATGATGAAACTAATAAAACGGGTTAAGAACTGTTCAATGGAAGAAGGTCATGAGGTCTGATGAGTCCAGATTGACCCTGTTCCAGAGTGATGGAGCATCAGGGTAAGAAGAGAGGAGGTGAAGTGATGCACCCATCATGTCTAGTGTCTACTGTACAAGCCTGTGGGGGCAGTGCTATGATCTGGGGTTGCTGCAGTTGGTCAGGTCCAGGTTCAGTAACGTTATGAGTCCAAAGAATGAGGTCAGCTGACTACCTGAATATACTGAATGACCAGGTTATTCTATCAAAATACCCATTTCTACCCATTGAGCCACCAGGCTGCTACGATTTAATTCCAGAACTTTTCTCTCAAAATCGATTTAATCTAAAGTCAAAAGAATAATAGAAATATTAAAAATATGTCCTAGGTTTATCATATTTTAAATAAAAATTTGTTAAATGTCAAAAATATTTGTATTAATAAGTCAAAAGTATTATCTGAGGGAAAATAATTAATATAAATGAATTAGGTAAAAAGGAAATTACATTTAATTAACAGCAAGTTGAAAATAAAATGTGTTATACTGCAGAAATAGTTTAATATATTTTGGAATTGATATTTTCAGAAGAAAGTTTAAATATTTTGAAAGAAACATATTAATAAAAGAGAAAATTATATCCTATAAGTGTTGGAAAATATCTTATGTATAAAATTACAGTTATATTACAACATAGTTAAAATGTATGAGGAAAGTTTATTTTGTTAATATTTATCAGATTGTTTTGGAGCAAAGACAATAATGTATTTATATTTTTGGCCATTTTTTGGCTTTGTTGTAAAACTATTAGCATTTTCTTCTTCAAACTTTATACATTTTAATCCAGTGTATCTGTGTTTTATTAATGATCATGAGACAACTGCTCATCTTTAATAAGTTTATCATTAGAAGCTTTTCTGGTGTAAATTACAGAATTAAAGTGATCCTGAGCCATTTACTTCACAGTTTAAGGAACCGTTTTATTTTTACTAGTTTAGCTCCTTGAACTGATATTTTATGTGGACTGAGAAGAAAACCAGGAGGACAGAGGGATGAAAGAAAGACGAATACATTAACCGTGTTGTGGGTGTTTTTTCCTTTTGGTAATGACTTGGATGAAGCTTTGTGTGCTTGTTGTCTTTTTTCCGTCTCCCCGGGCTCCAACTGATGGATATCGGGCGATTATTCAAATGTCTGATGGCCGCAGAAAGACAAACTCTGAAGAAAGGAAGAAAAGAGAGTTGTGTAGTTTGGAGGCGTAGTGTGACAGCGAGGCCTCTCTCTGTTTTTGTCCTCCTTCGCTCTTTCTTTCTGTCTTTCTTTCAGTGTTTCAGGGGCGGGTCAGCGGGGGCCCCCCCGGGGCGAGTGATCGCAGGGGGTTTATTCCCTGATCTGTCCTGTCAGTCTGTGCTGTCTGCTCCCAAAAGAGATGGTACAGGACAAACAGGAGCTCTCTACAGGTCTGTATGTGTTTTACAAACAAACAGTGTGACGCTGAGGGATTAAAGAGCTCCGTTACTGGATTAATGGAGATTAATAAATGAGTTTTTAACATATCGAGCTTTTAATCTGGTTGTTACGTTATCCATCTTTAAAATCCGGAGGGGGCCTAAAGTTGATGATTTTACTAGGTGTGAAAAACACAGAGAAATTTCAAGCAGTCTATTGGAGGGGTCCATGATGAACCAAAAATATAAATATAAAGCAAAGTAAAGCAGGAATTTCTTCAACATGGCAACAAAAATAGTTAATGGTTCATAAGTGATAAATGTAAATATGAATTATATATTAACCAATAACAAATGAAATGTTGTTACAGCTTAGAACCTTTGGGCTTCTGAAGAACTTAATGAATGATTTATTGATCCTGGTATCACCAGGTCCCAACTTCAGTATTTCATTATCTGGAGAAAACAAACAGCTCATATCAGAATCTAATTGTAAGTCAGATTATAAAACATCGATAGTTTGTCTTTGGTGTCAATAAAAGTTATCAGATATGAATCTGCTATCAGTCGGGAAAAATAACAATCTCATCATAATTATGTTGGTAAAGTTTTTCTGTACAAAACTGTTTAAACGGTTTTAATCTGAACTTAGAACAGAAGAGAAACACGAACGATCCGACGTCCATTTGAAATCAGCACACATTTGAAATCAGCACCCCTTATGATAATCGATTTTTGTCACGTATTAAGTTTTAATCTGTTGATTTTCTTCATTAAATAACTTTGGATTTTCCACTCAGACAGTTTCAAGGCGCCACCTTAGGCTCAGGTTGATGTTTCAGCCTCAGGTGTGTAAACATTTACACATTAGACCGAACAGATCTGAAATATTCCTCTATATTGTCTGTCTGAGCTCTCTCATAACCTCACAGAAGACACAGGTCGTCCATTTACCTGTGTGTGTGTGTGTGTGTGTGTGTGTGTGTGTGTGTGTGTGTGTGTGTGTGGTGGACCGTGGCGTCCTAAAGCAGCACTCGATGACAGTTGAGCTCAACTGAACCTTGACGAAGCTCAACAGTGTTTCACACTCAGGCACCATTAGACCAAACATCCCATCTCTTCCTCTGAAGTCATGAGAGCGCTCAGGTAGACGACGGGAGGTTCACCTGTCAGTGTTTCTGCCTCCATCAGAAACATGACGGCTTTTTAATAATAGACACAGAACAAACCACCAGTCCTCAACTGCTTTTAGTTTCTCCATCACAACAGTTGTGATTGTGTCTCGACTCGATTCACATTAAACTCCAAAGACCAGTAGAAATACACATTTGTTCCTTCTGGGTCAGTGGTACCTCTTAAAGTAAAAGATCAAAGATTAAATGGTCAGTTCAGCTGCTGACAGAGCTCAGGATTTCCAATATGGCTGCCAAAAGGGGTGTGTCAGGAGAAATCCTTCATATGTACATCAGTGTATTCATCTCACTGAGGATAAATGCATTCCTGTGCTCCTGCTGTCAGTCAGAGGTAGAATAGAGACTTACAGACCCATTCAGACTTTGGACAGCTCTGCTTAGGCATGCAGCTAGTGTACACACACACACACACACACACACACACAAAGGCACTGACAGATGGCAGCATTCAGAGTGATGATGGTCGAACCCACAGACAGATTGTAAACGGACTCTCCCTGATGTCTGTCTGTCTGTCTCAGATCAGTTACTGTTTAATTTTCTCAGAAAGTGGTTCAAGGTTCCAACAATGGAGCAGGAAGCACAAATATTCATGACAACAAGAACAAATGTGAAACAACAGTTTGAGGAACAGCTCAGTACTCATGTGCAAACTGACGGACACGCAGGTGGAAACGCAACACGACGTCCCCTCAGACTAAAAGAAGAAGAAGAAGAAGTAAACAGGTGTGTTCATCTTTCAGGTTGATTTACGCCACAGGTACAAGTAGTGGTCGTTAAATGACTGCAGAGGTGAAAATCTGCCCCGAGAGAAACCACCACAAATAGATCCAGAACCACCACAAAGCTGAGAAACTGAAAATAACAACAGACACTAAAGTAGCACAAATGATGCACCTGCCTCTGTATCAGAGACGACTTTCAGTGACGACGAGGAACACCTGAACGCATCATAACTGTGATTCGTTGCATTTAGTGACAGACAGATCCACTGATGGGTCGCGGCCATCGACACACACACACACACACACACACACACACACACACACACACACACACACACACACACACACACACACACACACACACACACACACAGAAGCTCCTTGATGTTTTGTTGTATTCGATTCCTGATTGGAGCTTTAATAAAGACACAAAGAACCTTTGATCGACTGTGGCTGTGTGTGTGTGTGTGTGTCCATCTGCCTGTCTTAGACAAACTGTAAGGAAAGTGCTTTCATTGAGAAACACACACACACACACACACACATTGAGCTATTCAGAAACGAAGAAGGTTTTCTTTAATGAGAGTGAAATTTAAATCCTGAACATTGTGCTGCTCTCAGACCACAGCCAAGACGGGCAGGTTTTCCATCTCCACACACACAAAAACACACACAGCACCGTGACGTAATGGTTTTGCCAGAGCTGAAACATGTCTTGTATCGAGGCCGGTCACCTGCTGTGAGGTGAAATGGATTTGAATTCATTTCAGTGCTTTGAGTTTACACTCGGGCTACAGTTGCCAACACGAGTAGAAACAGTGAAACTCCACTGATACAGTTGTTAAAGCACCACAGTACGAACCACATCATGTTTTGGACCAGTTTTCTATTTCTAAAGAGCTCGACGGCCTGTTGGACAGAACACTGTGGTCTCAGTCTGATATTTCACTTCACAGTGGCCACGTTACGCTTGTTTTATGCTTAATATTTCATTCTGAAGCTCTTTTGATCTAGGATGATGTGATTTTCAAGTTTTAAAGCCTCTTTATTCAACAGCTTCTTTGGCCTTAAGACTAAAAAGACTCGTTCTGTGTTAGGTCCTGGGTCTACCCTCCACGCGTGGGTTCTGATTGGCCGACTTGTGGAAGACTTCCTGTGGGTCAAACTACGGAGAAACATATTCTATTGTCCCGTTTGATGTTTGGACGTCTCACTATCAGCATTCAAACATCAATCAGCTCCAGTAGATGTGACATCAGAACACGAACAGAACAAAATGAGCTCACAAACTACAGGTGAGGTCAGAGTTCAGAGGTTTTAGTCAATCAGGATTTCAAAGTTCTGTTCAGCAAAGATCACCTGGAAAGTCCTGGTATCTGTAAAAACTTCAAAACCTTTTAAAAAACCTCCAGAACCCAGTCAACAAACCTCTGATCTTCTTCTATGAAGCTAGTTGAAGCTCAACGCTCCCCAGGAACCACTGAAACATCTACAGCTGCTCAGAAACCTCTGAAGTGCTCAAAGGTTCTTCAGTAAATACTCATGAACATGTGGAACCTGTGTGTGTGTGTGTGTGTGTGTGTGTGTGTTCTGTTACGTCCTACACACCTTGAAGTGTCTCCAAAGAGGACACCTGACCCTGTCTGAGTGAAGGATCCTCTCTGGATCCTCTGGACCCAGTCTCTCTAAGCTGATCCTGTCTCCTCTCTAACCACCATATGAACAACTTCACCTGACATGCGCGCAGGCAGCGGGACGGGACAGGTGCCCCGTTTCTCACAGGTGTGTGCACGAACGCGCACGCGCAACTCGAGCTGTTGCTTAAGACCAGCAGGTTGCAAAAGCAGAAATAAACATGAAACCCTCGGTGCTGACTCACAGGTAGGACGTGAAGACGCTCAGGTCGCTCGGTATCTCCCGGAGCCCCAGGTCCGAGCAGTCCACTCGGTGCAGCAGCCCGTCCACCTCGCACCGACAGCGGCCAGGGCAGCCAGAGCGCCCCGCTCCTTTGTCCTCGTCCCCGGAGCTCCCCACCGCGGGCACGGCGGAGCTCTCCACCGGGGCAACGGAGTCCCTCTCCGCGGCCACGGGGTTCTGCAGCTCCAGCCCAGCTGCGGGGCTCCTGGACCCGGACGAAAGCAGCGCAAACACGGTCCACAAAACCACGAACCCCGGCATGTCCGCAGCAGTTTGTCCGCAGAGAGAAAAAGTTTCAGGTCCAGAAAAACCACATTCAGAAACAACAACAACACACAAACAGCTGCAGCCCTGGACCCGGTCCACGCTGTTCGGGGTCTGGTTCAGTCTCCACTCACTGGAAACGGTTCCGATGAAGTCCACCTGATCCGGACTGAGAGAGACGTGCAGAGAATAAAAGCAGAGAAATAAAAAGACTCAGAGAGTCCAGGTTGTTGGAGGAGAAGTTTGCAGCTGGTCTCTGTCCAGGCTGCAGGCGTGGAGTGTGTGTGAGTGTGTGTGTGTGAGTGAGTGTGAGTGTGTGTGTGTGAGTGTGTGTGAGTGTGTGTGAGTGTGTGAGTGAGTGTGTGAGTGTGAGTGTGTGTGAGTGAGTGTGTGAGTGTGTGTGAGTGTGTGTGTGTGAGTGTGTGTGAGTGTGTGTGTGTGAGTGAGTGTGAGTGTGTGTGTGTGAGTGTGTGTGAGTGTGTGTGTGTGAGTGTGTGTGTGTGAGTGTGTGTGAGTGTGTGTGTGTGAGTGTGTGTGAGTGTGTGTTATAAACTCACCATGTCCCTGTGTGTGTGTGTGTGTGTGTGTGTGTGTGTGTGTGTCGAGCTGCAGACACTGAGCTCTTCATATTAACAATATTCAGAATTTTAGTTGTGTTTTTTCTTTTTGACTGATTTAATCTATAATAAACTCTACTTCAGTTTTAAAATACTTTAGGTGAGTACTTTCATGATACTTTTACTTGCTCCTCGACCTGTATCTGATAAAACTGAATCTAAAGACTTCATAAATTCTGATGTATTGTTTTGGATCAAACAGCTGTTGGTTGATATTTTCTACTTCATTAATATTCAGCGTTCTGTATGTTGAGTACTTTTACTTTTGGTACTTTTTGAACTATCTCATGTATATTTGTACTTTTATTGATAAAGTTTTGACGTTACTATGTTTATGTTTGACGACCTCATGTTCATTCTAGTTCAGGTTCAATAATGTTTAAAACACTGTGTTTTTATTAGTAACTCACTTGTTACTGAAGTACTGATACCTGTGTACATTCCACAGCAAACACTTGGTACCTCAACTTGAGTAAAGAATTTGAAGTGGTACTAGAAAAGTACTTCAGACTGTGTGTTTTCTATTAATGAGCTCTTGAAGTGTGATCACGGAAAACACAAAGTGCAAACTAATGTTTACAAAATGTATGTAATAGATTTATAAAAATGTTTTTTTTACAAACACCTTCATAAAGAGTTTCTACTGGTTATTATAATATGTACATATCATCATATATGATTTGTATGATGATATGTACGGTGCTGCCTTCATTAATCGTTCTTTCACTCAGACACTTTTAAGACTGTGACCCACAAAACACGGGATGTTCGTTAAAGAACTTGATGATGACTTTAGTTTAGTTTCAGGCCACTTTATGCACAGACATCAACAATATGACAGGTTTTAACATCAGTTCTGTGTTTAATCGAACTATAGATTAAACATCTGGAAACGACGTACATTAAGTTTACAGGGTTTTTTGGGTCCTTAAAATGTCTAAAAAGCTCAAAAATCTAAATAAAAAAAAAGTCTCAAACTTGATTTTGATGTCTTCAAATTCTGCACGTTGCTGGACATCAGGCAGGTTTTAATAAAAGCTGTGATGCTGTGAACTTTACAAACCGACCAAAACATACCTGTGAAATGATTCATATTCTAAAAGACAACACAACTTTAATTCTTCTACATATTCTTCATACTTGTTTCCCTGTGGGTATGAAATAGGTCTTAAATTGCATTTGTCATAGTCTAAAAAGTCTTAAAGTCTTAAATTGGACTTGTTGGAACCTGCAGAAAATTGTTTCACTCTCTGCGTTTTCTCATATTAACATTGGGAATTAAATCTGATAAATCACATTTTCTTTTAGGATTTAAGTCATTTTTTAGAAAAAATAAAAATAAGACAACACCTGAAACAAATCTATACGGAGAGGCTCAAAAGTTCTGTACAGCTGAACATGAACACGCACTGAGCTGTGGTTAATGTTTAAGTGCTGCGGTGGGCAGGTAAAGGTGAGATATGATGATGATTAGCACGCTGCACTGGGCCATGATGCAACAGTTGACACTATGAGGCAATCTGTCTTCTTTACTTCAAGGAACAGTTCAACATAAAACTACTACACTGACAGACGGATGTACTGCAAAGAGATGTAGAGGTACTTCAGAGAGATGCAAACCACCACAATATACACAAAAGTACTACAAATAGATAAAACAACAAGAAACAGAAGTAGTACACTGAGAAATAAAGTACTACAAGTACACAGACTACAAATAAACAAAGAAGTACTACAGAGAGCACACACTACAGATACCTTTAAAATATTTATTAATTAATAACGTGATTAATACAACTACATGTGAATAACTCCAAACAGACACAGAGTTACTGCAAAGAGATGTAATATTACAACAGAAGAGACAAACTACTATAGAAACACGGGAATATTACAAGAGTACTACAAGAGTACTGCAGTAGGACTGCAGGAGTACAAAAAACTCTAAAGAGACACGTAAGTACTACAATTACACGGAAGAACTACAGAGATTATGACCCCTACAGGAAACCAGACGTACTACGTCCTTTCTAAACTCCTTCACATGTGAACTGCAGAACTGAGGCATGCTGGTCTTTGTAGTTTGAAACGCTGCTTGTTTAATGTTCTGTCCGGCTCTGACCTCTAGAGGCCGCTCAGCTGTACTGCAGCCACAGATTTATTAATTAACTAATTAACTAATTAACCAGCTGCTTTTTACACTTCAGAAAATCAACAGCTAAACCTGGGATGTTTTATACTTTAACTTAACTCTTAATTTATAGATTCACATTAATTAGACCAACACTAATTATAAGTGTGGGTCCTGGGTTTAGTCCCAGGAGAAAAACACAAACTACTTTTTATTTCACTTATTCGAAGTAAATGAAGTAACTTTTAATGTTCTAAAGTAAACATAAAAACTCCAAAGAGAAACAGAAAGACTACAAACAGACAAACAGACCCCCCCCCCCCCCCAATAAAAAAATGAACATGATGCTGCGTCATTCAGTATCATAATAAATCATATGTACTAAAATACCATTACTTAAGTAACACTGCAATCCAGAGTATTTCTACACTGTGGTACTTTATCTAAAATAAATATCATATCTACATCACCCCCCCCCCCCCCCCCGTGACAGGTTTTCATCATGTGATGCTGCAGGAAGGAACAAAACAGAGCTCTCACTCTGCGGCTGCTTCCGAGTACTAACTGCAAAATGAAAACTAACTTAACGTAACTTAAAGAAAAGAACAAATATATTATCTGCAAACTATATATAAGAAATATAACTAATAATAATCTGTGACATATACTACCACTACTATTAATAATAATAATAATATAATTACAATAATAATGATGAATCATATTTCAAAAGTAGGATTCATCTTTGCCAATTAACAGTTTTACAGTGTTTAGTACTTGTACTTGTTCTACTTTCATTTTAAACGTATTTTATTATATAACAGTGCCGAGGCCTTAACCTTTTAGTGCAGTATTTTACTTGTAAAAGGTTATTTTTACAGTACTGTGTCATTTTTAGTCAATGGGTCCATGTGTTTCTTCCAACAGCACTAAATTAAACTACATTAGAAGCACTTTAAGTAGAAGGGTAGAAGAATACTTCTACTTTATCTATTTAGCAATTAGCGTGATTTTCCTACACTTTACATTTCAGAGTGACTGATACAGAATATTTAAGTATTTTATGATGATAACTGATGACTTTATTTATCACAGCAGTAAGTAGCTGCATCAGTGACGTCTCTCCAAATAATCGCGTGATCCATCTCTCTCAACACAGACGATCTTCGGTGGTGCTAGCCGGCTAACTGTTAGCTCAAACAGACGCCATTAGTTGGGTGAAAAGCAGGCATCGCATCGGTTTGAAGGGGGAATTAGCTCAGTGTCTGGACTCATATTTCTCAAATCTGTTGGTTAATTCCGATAAAAGTCGAACTCTCTTATGCTGTCGAGGTGGTTTTCTCTTGAATTTTAGCCCTTTTCTAAAGTCGGAAGCCGATGTGAGCTACGCAGGACTTCAGTTCCGACGGGGGTTAGCATTAGCATTAGCAGCGCTAGCTTGGCACCGCTTGTCTTGATAAAGGAGGATTTCTTTAATAAACTCTCAGCCATGGCGGCCGGAGGGTCGGGCGGCAACAGTGGCAGAACCTACTCCTTCAAGGTGGTGTTGTTGGGGGAAGGCTGTGTGGGGAAGACGTCGCTGGTGCTGAGATACTGCGAAAACAAATTCAACGACAAACACATCACAACGCTACAGGTAAGCTGCTGCTAACCCGCGCTAGCTGCCGGGCTAATCTGCCCCAGAGCCCCGACACCGAGGGAGGTGTTGGTTTTAGTGGAAATCAAAGCACAGGCTGGTGGTGCTGCTGTTTTCTCGGGGTGGGGGCATTTTGTTGCTGTCACTTGTGTGTGGACGCGTGTCGCTTAGCCCGAGTCGTCCCGGGAGAGCGGAGCGATTGCGAAACTGAGGTTGCACTGTGGCTACAACAGGAGCGTCCCGCCCATCCGGGATGACGGAGGTGAAAACCAAGCGTACGGTGATGTGCCAACACCGAAATACCTGTCGAGACAAACAGCAGCCTGGAGACGACACCGACACCGGGTGATAAAAGACAGAAAGAGGGGTTTAAAACCAGATCAGAGCATCTCAGGGCTAATGTAGTCTGTGATCTGTGATCTGCACCGAGTCTGTGATGGAGAAAACATCAAAATCTCTCTTAAATATGGTAAAATATTTACAATCTGAGTTTTAGTTTCTTTATTATAATCTAGTCCAGATCTGATGGGTATAGTGGGGATCTGGTGTGATGTGGTCTGGAAAAGGAAAAACGCATTGAAATAGACATTGTTTTGTTAAATAAAAAGTGTTACTGAGTTGAAACTTCCTTTTAAATCAGGCAGCATGTTCTCTGGGTTAATGAAGTCCACATTAGATCAGTCTGAAGATGGATCAATGCCAAATTAAAGTCAAGTTTCAGTTTCACTTCAGTCATATCTCGTCCTCCCACCCGCAGGTGTGAACTTGTTTTTCTGAGTGTTGGCTGCTTTTCTTTGGTTTAATTTGTGGTAGACTGAATATTTGTAGTTTGTTTTTCTAGTCAGACAAAAAGGAGGCATCTGAAGGTCACACTGTTTTTTTTTAATGATGATACGACGCATTAGACTCAACATTTAATTGAAAAACGATTAATCAACAGCAGTTATTAGTCACAGCTCTGACACTAGTCTGTCGCTTCTTCACTTTGCTTCATTTGAAGATGGAAAACAACACGTCACGCGCCGTCAGCTATAGCTGGAGGTAAATGGAGGCAAACGTTTTCAGCTTTTTCAGGTGGTTCCTGCTGTCGTTGGCTCAAATAAAGCTCCACTTGGTTCAGTTTGGACGCTGTGGGTAATGTTACAGGTGCAGGTGTGTTTATGATTCACTCAGCCGGGAGGACACCAGCGTCAGTGTCATTACACTTATCGACAATGGATAATTCTGAGCAAAAACAACCACGTTCTCATACGTTCCAGCTTTTTATAGGTGAAAATTATGTTTTTATAATTTCCTTATGTGTCATATGTGACAGCTGATTGTGTTTGTTTGTTGTTCTAAAAAGGATCAGAAAATAGGAACAAATGATTTATAAACCTGAGTAATATTAAGATACAAGTGTCAAAAGTGAAGTAACTGTTTTAAAGGTTTATTTTTGTTTATTTTTATTTTTGTTTCAACCTTTCTAGAATGGCCCACAAGTGTTGATGGAAACTTTTGAAATGTAAAATAGTTTAGTTTTGAATTTATCCAAATAAAAGCATAAAAGGCTGATAAAAAGCTCTTTGCATATCATATTTCATTCGTCTGCTCCGCTGCTCTGACTCGGCTCCGCTCAGGTTACAGAAACTCTCGCTGACTGTAGAAGAGGAGAGAGGAGGAAAACTGGGAAAATCCACCACGTATGATGCAGCGTTTCCATCCGAGCAGCCAGAGATGGAGCATCAGTAATGACTTACAGCAGCTGTCCGTGACTCTTTGTGCTGTTCAGTCAGAGAGAGTCTGGGCTTCGTGTTTACATTTGATCACCTCCGACTGCATCGACGACTCAGCTCGCAGCACTTGTGGCTTCTTGTGTTGAAGCTCGAACCTGAAGCCGAACTCGATCCAGAAATAATGGCGATAACTAAAACAGAATAAATAAAAGTTCCTGGAATAGTTGAACTTAACACAAATACTTTTACAGCTCTTTATCATGAGATGTTGGACCAAAGATGATTTAATCTGCAGATTATTTCTTCTGTTATTCAGATAATTGTTTTATAAACTGTTAGAAAGTCTAAACGTGTTTTCATATCACATTTCAGAAGTTGTGAGTAAAACATTTGATCTGCGAAAAACAGATAATGTCCATGGTTTCAGTAAAGCTCATAAAGTGTGTATGAGCTCACATTAGGTCAAATAAACTGTACTATGTATACTATTAATATAATACTACTAATTAATTTCATTATTACTTCATCTGTCAGTTATTTTGTCAGTAGTTTTCTATAAAATCTTAAAGTAGTGAAAAGTATCATCATGATAATATTCAGAACAAATTAAATTGACCACACAATGTAGTATTTCTGCTTGAAAAAGAATTAATCTTAAAGTAGTTGCACAGTAATTTTCTGTGACTCATATTTATTCTTATTGTTGATTTAGTTTGAACGGTATTATGGGAATTGTAGGAAATCACCAGTTGTTGTAGTAAGAGATGGGACAGACTGAGAAGCCAAAACACGATTAACCTTCCTCTGTAACTAAGGAATGAGTCGTAAAATTAGAAGAGGAGGAGGATTCATGCTTGAATTTAATTAATGAGTAATTTGTAAAACCCAGGACACAGAAGGAGCTGATGGGTGTTGAACGTCTCCAGGTCCACTAGACTCCACAGTCCCAGTCACATGGTGCTGACTGCTGCTCGGCCCTGTAGCTGCAGGGATCAGGCCCAGTTTACTGCCTCCCCCATGTGACGTGCACAGTTCTGTTATCGGGACACATCGGGCTGCAGAGACAGTTAAACAACACTTTTACTGTTGGTTAAAGTGAAATTCTCTGCTGTGTTTTTCACAGAAATAGTTGGAGAGGTTCAGTAAGATGCAGTCACGTCATCAGGGGACCAACACGATCTGAATGCTGGTTCTGGTTCAGAGGTGGTTCAACGTGTAAACTGGTTAAACTGGCATCAATCACAAGGGCCAGTGAGTCCACGCTGGCCTCAAACCCGCCTGCTCCAACACATTTGTGCTGCTCTGTGATCGCTTTGGACCCCAGTTACGCTCAATACATTTTGATTCTTGTTACAACTGAATGTGGTGGATACGTGCCCACATCAACACTGTTGAGAAACGTGGGTTCCATGAGTTGATATGTAGAAGTCCTCTGTGATGAAGAGGGTTTGGTCATGTGGCACAGCCATGATTGGGAAACTATGTGTGTGGTTCGTTTTTCTGGAACCTCAGCACGAGACTTTGTGTTAACGCTTCAGTCTCGGTTTCAGAATCGTGGCACCACTCATACGTAATGTGGACGACCCAAAAGAAAAGACGCAAAGCTCGGCTCTATGGACTCTTCTGAACTGTTGGATCCAACAGACGCAGCTGAATTGTCCTGTTTTCAATTCTGTGGAGTGTGTATGACCCTGATCTACTTGATAGTAGCTGTGGTTTGGAGCTGCTCAGTGTTGAGGTTGATAAGAGGTCACAGCAGCACATGTCCAACAACACACCCAGTCACCTGACAGACTTCACACACCCATTCCAGTGTAAAACCACATAGTATTCTATCTGTGCTCTCAGGCGGCCTCTCACTTCCTCACTGATAAATCTGTCTTCATCTGCTGCTTCTCACTCGTTCAGATCTTCCTGATGAATCTCAGTCTGTGGAGACTCACGCTGACTTTCCCACTGAACAGTGCAGTAAATCAGAAAAAAGCTCGGGGAAATAAAATCTCTTTTACCCCGACAGACTTTGAACTTTTGGTTCTTATCAGAGCCGCGTTGGACTGAGGTTAAAATGAAACTAAAGCTTGTTCTGTGGCACAATATGAGAAGTTGCCAAAGTGCCTGGAAACTGTTGCAGAAGAGTGGATTCAACACTGAGCTTTGAGTCTTTACTGTTTCCACATTTTAAATCAAGTTTAACAGCATCTGTACATTTCTTGATCTGGTTTTAGCTGCAGCTGTTTCTATTAGTGAACATTTACCATCAGCTTTCCTCAGAGGAATATTAGCGTTCTTTCACTTCCTCTACAAACCGTCCTGCTAGTGTCTGTAAATATAAATTGTATCTCCACCTTTTCTGCTTCACGGCACAGTGCTTCTGCTGTTAAACAGTGTTTCTTGAGGTTCATTTGTCTGTTTTATACATAATTGTTTAGGCTCAGTCTCGACTTCATCATGAAAAACAAGACGTTGAATATTTTTATTGTAGTTTTTGTTGTTGATGTTTGTCAGACTCAGAGAGGCGACTGTAGGTTTCTCATACACTTAAGAACTCTTCGTCTCAATTCTGGAAAACAAACTAGAGCAATGATCATTTGTCAGTTTCCCTTTTTGTGCAGTTCTACTTATGACATATGTGGTTGAAACCCCCTGTTTTTGTCCTGTGTTTAAATCAAATCTGTTGAAACAAGTCTTTGTTAGACCTGAAATCTTTTGACTTCCTCTGATAGACTTGAATCTTGACCTCCACTTATTTGAAAAGGTACTGAACTGATCACATAAGGTTTCAACCTGACTGATTTTCTCTCCGTCCAGTTATTAATCATCACGTCTCCTCTCCCTCTGCAGGCGTCCTTCCTCACAAAGAAGCTCAACATCACAGGAAAGAGGGTGAACCTGGCCATATGGGTGAGACAGAAGCAGCCTCTCTGTGTTTTCATGCATCATGCTGCACAAACGTCAGCGTTAACATCGGTGTCTGTACGTCTTTGTCTGCAGGACACAGCAGGTCAGGAGCGTTTCCATGCGTTAGGTCCCATCTACTACAGAGACTCCAATGGAGCCATACTAGTGTACGACATTACAGACGAAGACTCCTTTCAGAAGGTAACAGCTCGGTCGGTGTGTGTGATGGAACCTGCAAAGTCATTTAATTAAAACATAAATAATTAGTAAGTAACTGTCTCACATGTTTCCAACAGAACGTTTGATTATTATTCCACACAGAAGATTTTTCTCTGAATTTTTCACCAACACGTTATTTTACAGATACTTTACATGATGGTTTTTCTGTGTAATGTCCTGGAAATGTTTCTCATTTCCTAAAATCTTCTTGTATTTAGTTGTTAATTACTTGGAAAGTCGTACGGAACATGAAAAAACAAGTTCTTTAAGCAAGTTTCTATATTTCCTCATGTCCATCTACAGAACTTCAGTCTGTGTTTTTGTGTCGTTGCAGGTGAAGAACTGGGTGAAAGAGTTGAGGAAAATGTTGGGGAACGAGATTTGTTTATGTATAGTAGGTAAGTGACCACAGATCACTTCCTTTAGCACAAATACGCTGAGAAGAAATCAGCATCTATAGTTCACTGGTACGTTTTCTTTACAGTGAATGAACTTCAGCTACTGAACATTTGTTTCTGTAGCTGATGCAGAAAGTTTATTTGTGTGATAGATCTAAACAACAGGGTGACTTAAATCAAGAGGACGATCAACTCGGTTCTTTGTGTTTTCCCTAGCTTATGTTGGTGCTGAGTCGTTCACACACTTATTAAATGTGCTGTTTTAGGCTTTTAGCTGCAGCAGCGATCGAAACCATGTGACCTTTTCTTTTCTCTGCAGGTAATAAAATTGATTTGGATAAAGACAGACACGTTTCAGTGGAGGAGGCTGAGAGGTACAACGCTGCTGCGGTTACTGCAGAACGAACAAACGAACACACACACAGACGCTGCACATTGATTTTTCCACATGGCGCTGTTCTACAAATAAGAGACGATACTGATGAACTCTGACAGGAAGTGATGACACAGTTTGTCTCTGTTTCCCTCCAGTTATGCAGAGTCAGTGGGAGCCAAACACTACCACACATCAGCCAAGCTAAATAAAGGCATCGAGGAGCTCTTCCTGGATCTGTGTAAAAGTGAGACCCCACAAAAACACCACACACAGACGAAAACCAGACTGGAGTCTGCTGGTGATCACGTTTCCTTTGGCTCTGAGTCCTGGTCCAATACTTAGACCTCCCTGCAGTGAAAGCTGATTAAATCTGTAACAAACACACATCATGTCAAAGTTTATAAGCATTAAAGGTTATCAACCTGAATGAAAGAAAAACGCACAAGGTATGAGACCAGACATAGATATCAGTGACCTTTGGATTTTTCTATGCAGATAGATGAGATTTATTCAAAATGTTCCTCTTGTCATGAAGATTTAAACCTGAATAGTGGAGACGTTATTGAAAGTGTCTGATTAGTGATTAAAACTGCTGCTGTGGCTCAACGTCACACAACATGGGACCAGATGAGTAGGGAAATGCTCACTTAGGCACAGAAATGATGACGTCAGACACGTCCTGCTGTAAATCTTGACTTCACAGGAATCAGCCGGCAGATGCTGTGCAGTATTTCTAAAGCTCCAGTTGTCAACATTGACATGAATAAGAAACACGGGGAGGTGTGTAGAGAGAGAGAGCGTTCACTGATGAACCCTGACACCATCGCAGTTCAGTGCAGACTGATGTGGACCCAGTATCAGAATCACAGGAAGTACGGTTGCTGCAGCTCCTCCGCCGGGTGCTGTGTGACTGTCCAGGGTTAATTACTGTTGAACCACAGGACGAGAAACTCGATTGAAGGAGTTCGGACGTGAGTTTGAACTTTTCTTCTTCTGTGTTTTTTCAGGGATGATGGAAACTGCTCAGGCTGAGGAAAGGTTGAAGGGCAATGGAGCCAGCCAATCAGCATCGGGACGGCGGGGGGTACAGATTGTCGACGACGAACCACAGGCCACACCTGCAGGGGGGTGCTGCTCTTCTGGCTAACACACACACACACACACACACACACACACACACACACACACACACACACACCTTCTCTGTCATACATGCTTGCACACAGATTTATCAGTGTCTCTGTTGTCTGGTTGGTCCGCTCTAAACTCCTGAAATAATCTACTGTGTTCATTCGCCACCGCCTCTGCTGCTAAGGAGCATGGGAAATCATATTTAAATTCCTTTATTCTGTGTACCCTTTCAAAATAAAAGTAACAGAAGTCTTTATAATTGAATTCAGTGTTGTTTCAGTGACTAAATTCTCTAAAAAGCACTTTATTTACTATAATGTCTTATAAAAAAATACTGTAATTAAACAGTAATTTGGAACAAAGCATCAACAGAAGTTAAACTAAAACAACTCTCAACAAACATTCAAGTTAATCATACGTCCAATCTGCAGCTGTCGTAGTTTATGCTAAAATCAGTTAATAAAACTGTTTTGAAGACAGAAAGCTGCAGCTTGATTTAGTTTTTGATTTCAGAGGTAAAAACACACAGTCTGTACAAACGTCCATTAATCTTTATATTTATGTAAAACATCAGCAGAGGAGGGGCAGTTTGTGGTCGAGCAGCTTCACCTGCTGGACTAAAGTCAAACTGCAGGGAAGTAGTCAAACGGATCTGAGCTGCAGAGGGTAGTTGTGATGAAGTTAGAGAGGACTACAGGAGGTTCCCAACTCGCAGCGTGTTTATTCCAACTGTAACAAGGTTCTGGGAAAACAATGAGTGATTAAAAAGATGTAAAACAGATTAAAGCAGCCGTGTGAAACCACATAATTAAAAGAATTTAATTTAATTAACTTTATTAACTAATTGTTTGAGCCCCAAGACGGGATACTGTGCAGCCCAAAGTTCTCAAAGCTCCTTCATCCTCCTCTTCCTCTATGTGATGCTCTGTTAATCAGAAAAAGGAAAACGGTGCATGTTTGATTTCTGTAAAAGCCTTTGTTTGTTGGACTTTTAAAATTAATAAAAAAAAAACAAACTTTTTAGCGATTATTTAATACGTTCTATCCACGTTGGCTGGATGGAGTGTGTACATGAAACCTCTCGGTACTCTACTGTGGACTTTACTGTTGTTTTTCACCGTAGCTCCAGGAATCTCTGTGTCATTGTACAAAAAAAAAAAAAAAAACAGGTGGAGGTTTTATTTAATCTGGCTTCACAGCAGCGTCTTAGTGTCGCAACCAGGAAAGACATCCTGAGAATAAAGTGGGAATATTCTCACCTTGATCTTGGAAAACTGTGAGTGAGGAAAGCTCAGATACTCCAAGCTGAATCTCAGAAATTGGCAAAACAACACCTGAGAAGAGACGCTGAACAGAAAAGGAGGAAAACTGATCGATGTACTGTTGATTTGGAATCATGGGGATAAATCGGCACACTTTTTGGAAATGTAATTTTTTAAACTACTCGTGTGAAAGTGTTTTGTAAAGATAATAGAACAATTATAATGATTTCCACAAAACATGGATGTGTCGCACACTTTTTTAATCACATTTTCACTCTTAAAAAAAGTTTTACAGGAATAGAAGAGCAAATTGTTGTATTTCTGCAGAAATAGAGAAAATTCAAAAACTTTCTATGACTATGAATTTGCATAAAATGTTAAAGAATCAGGAAACAAACACGTCCCCATCACCATTTACTGAACAAGAGGAAACAGAGACGAAACACATTCTTAGTTCAGTCTCAGTTTAGTTTGAGACGTTTCCCTGTTTCTTCGAGTGACTTTAAGGGGACTTGTTTAGACACGGGCACAATTTATTTTCAGCGACATATCTTTTCAGTGACTTGGATCCGAAGTGTGACTTCGCAACATAAGAAACAAACATACAGAGCTTAAAAATCATTCACCATTTCAAGGTACCTTTCCTCAAAAAACATTTTTTGTTTGTTGCGTCGTCAAACGCAGCACTTTCCTATTTTACACTAATAACTAACAAAACGTTCACAATAGTACAAGTAAAAAAAACTAAACTAACGAACTCTGTGTCTCTTTTTGGCACTTAATTGCATTTGCTAAACAAAATGGAAATTAAAGATTATATAAAACTTAGAAAGTGCAACAGTCTTTAGGAAGCTGCGGGAAGAATTTGAAGATCCCGTGAAACTCATAATGAAAAGGAAAAAACAAACAAAAAACAGGAAGTTCAAGATGTTTTTCTTCTTTTTTCATGATCACAAGAAAAACAAGTCAATTCAAATGTTTTACGATGAGTTGGTTTCACAATGTCATGATGACAAACATTTATCTACAACCCTGTCTTCATGGTGTTTTATTCACTTGAACGCCTGCTCTGTGAATTTAAACATCTTTTAATTTTCCATTGTATTCAGCATAAATTATCTTGTGATCATGAACAGATGAAGAACAGCACAGACGATCCTCTTTGGTCGTATGAAACTTAACTTGAAACAAACTCAAAGCAATTCTATATGGAAAATACAGCCAGTGGTGTTTCAGGCTCTTTGTCGTCATGTTACCACTGATGGAAGAATGGAGACAGTCTCACACAGGTGTTAAGTTGCCATCGCCTTAAATTCAAGAGAAGCAACATGCTAACAGTAGGCGGGGGGCTCGTCCTCGAACTTCTGGTACTTCGGTGGTGATATGAAGGTGGTGGGGATCTTCAGCACCACGGTGGGTCTGGTGGTTTGCCGCATCTGGTGGATTATGATGGAGGACAGGATGGTGCCCAGCAGCTGGAAGGAAAACAGAGTAAGGTTAAATCAAAGGTTAGTGTGTTTAGTGTGGAGCAGGTTCAGAAAGACTCTTCATGCTGAGATAAGATTCTGAAAAACTTTAGTCTGTATTTATAGAGGTGTGAACTTGAAGATGACGTCTTTATGCTGAGCTAACCCACAGACGTGAGACCGATGAGCCATCTGAACATCTCTCAGCGTCTTATAAAGACATAGAATATGTTGAAATACTCACTGCCAGTGAAGCCAGAGTGAAGAAGATTCCAATGATGATGTCAATAATCAGCTGGAATTTATCACTGAGGAAATGAAAGCAGGTCTGGAGGTGGGAGGAGAAAAAGAAGATCCCCTTTAATTTCTATTCGCTAGTCTCCAGACAGCAAACGGCGACAACACTGAGTTCATGTTTGGCACCGCCTTCAAACCAGCCCTCAGACTAGTTCGGTGTTACAGAGTAATAAGGAAACTAAGACCTGCATGTGCCCTTTTATAATCTGCTGACAAATCATTCATTGTTGGCTGGTTGGTTGTTTTACTGACCTCGGAATAGACGAACCTCTCCATGAAGCTAAGGTCCTGGAAGAGAAGTACGAATAAAAACGTGATTAACCTGCATTTAAAACCCGGTGTGTAGAGATAAAGTGTTTGTGGGACGACACTTACTGAATAGCTGATACTAAGACACTTGTCCTCTGACGGGTTGCAAGTGCAAGACTCTGGGATGTTGTTCCCCCAGTCGGTGTAACTGAACAGACCACAGCAGTGCATCTAAACACACAGAAGATGAAGAAGAATTAAAACAACAGCTGGGACTCAGTTTCTCATCTGACAGAACCAACAGCAGCGATGAGCTGAACTAATGAAGGTTAATGTTTAAGGATCTAAATGTGAAACCTCAGAATGTTCTTGCATGTTTTAGAAAAGAAGGAAGTGAAACATTGAAATGTTATTAATCTTCTGCACTCAGCTGTTAAATTAGCTCCTGACGAACTTCCTCTTTAAACACTTGACTAATATTAAAAGTTGCAGCGATGACATGATTAATAAAATAAAAAGAATCCACGTCCTCCTGACTGTACCTGACTCTCATATGACTGATTTGCATTTAGCCTGGTAGCACACCGGCCCTTCGAACAGCCAATCAGACGGCACAGGACACACCTGGCTGCCCTTTGAGGAATTATGGTAAACTGGTTTGTCTTCATAGCAACTGTCTGCAGCGAGTTTATCTCCAACAGGACAGCCTAACTAATCTGAATCAGGAGCTAAAAACTAAATTAGTCCTTATTATCCATTTTATTTCCTGATGGTGAAGCAACACAAAACATCACCAAAATAAATTAGTTTTAGAATTAAAGAGCTGTTGAGAATTAAGACCTACTAAATGTAAAACAATCCTTAGATCTTACCTTTGTCTGTATGGTTTCAACTTCATTCCTCAGGTCTTCTGGAGCTTTGTCCAGCGGCAGAGCGGAACGCATGAAGTTCTCAAATATTCCTTCCACCTACAACAATCATAGATTAGGTTCAAGTATAAATGTTGCGTGTGTGCACAAACCACAAACAGGATGAAGTGATAATAAGTATGAAGCTAATTCATCGACTTCATCTGTGTTTTTCCATCTGTCAACAGAATTACAGTATTTTGCCATTTAGTTATCAGAATCCACAACAGAGTGTCAGGTTTGTTACCCTGGGGCGGGAGATGGCAGCAGGGATTCCATATATGAGCATCACCAGAGTTCCAGTCACCATGCAGCCGAGGAACTGCAGAGAGACACGGGAAATTAATCTGATGTGTGCAAACAGCCGTTTTTCACAATCACAAGATTAAACAGATGGATTTTTTATTTTATTTCCTCTTAACACAGATGACCTGGAAGTTTCTTAAAATTGTCATCTGAAGTGAGTAAGATGAATTCAGATGAAGTGATTTGGAAATATCTCATCTCAAAACCTTTAAGTTTCATCATCCTGTGCAGCCCCAGTGTCAGCTGATCTTTGCACTCACCACAGACAGACACACTTTGCTCCCCCTGTGGGCTCCGTAGGCGCCCAGGATGGAGATCACCAATGTGACAGTGCCCACAATGTAGAGGCAATAGATCCCAACCTGGACCTAGAGGCAGAAAAGATGATTGACAGATTCCTGTTTTAGAGATTTTACAGACTGAGTTGTCAGTTTTTCTTGTTAATTCCATGTTTAAACAGCTCTAGTTCCCCTTTAACCCATGGCTGTGTAAAAAGGGCTCGTGTTTGCTGTTCTTACATTTTCATCATCATTGAAGTTGGTGAAGATGTGACGCTGGAAAGTGAGTAAGAGGATGAGCCCACCGATAATCTGAAACCAAAAACTTTGATTAAATTCAGACGGCTGCAAAAAGAACAATTATACAACTAATTAACAACAGTTACACATAAAGCACTAGTTATTACAAATCAAACCTTACAATGGTAACACCATAACCTGCACTATGCAAAACCAAAGCAACTATTCGGATAATATCATCATTAATTATATTATAGGCACTTCGCAGCTTCCTAAATATATCTAATTTAAGTATTAATGTTGTTTTCTATTATAGTCATTTTAAAAGCTCTAATAAATTAATCTGTGTCTCTTTCTTTTACAGAAGCCCTAGAAACATGTTAATTATAAATAATGTGCAAAATAACTAATATGAGAAAAAGACAAAGAGAAGAACAAACAAAAAGACTGAAGCAGAAATTAATTAGTGGTAATTAGACAAAACCTTTCACTGAATTCAGATGAAATATTTGTACTTTTAATCCATTTGTTGGTACTTTTCTAAAGTCTGTTAATTAGCTGCCAGAAGGAAACAGATTGAAATAAATTAAAGTAGCAGCATTAAAATATAGAAGTTAATTAATATATGTACGTAAGTAACCAGTGCTCCAATTAATGAATTAATTAACTACTTCTAAGTATAATTTAGTAAATATACAGCATTTCCATCTGAATGAACATACTTTACATACGTTTCGATGTTAGACTTTAGTTCGGTGACTGTTTTTAAAGTTAAATGTTTAATTAGCTTCCTCTGAACTTTACTGCGCACTTTTCGTTCCTGACAGACGGCGGCCATTTTGAAACGGTTCCAAACTTACCGCGAACAAGATGTTGAAGGCGGTAAAGGTGTGTTTGAGGCAGCTGTTGACGGGAGCCATGTTCCACAAACACTGGACAACACTGGACAATAATGGACTTCTCTTCGGTGCGGGGCCCGTGGAGCGTCGACTGCAGCGAACTTCTTTCCTAAAGAAACCGAAAGGCTGAGCGACTTTAAGGTGAGGGGGAAAGGCCGGGGACGGAGGGCGGAGCGGGGCTTCCAGTAAACCTAACGGAGGAGGAGGCGCCGCCGCCGGGGACAGCGATATAAAGAGTTCCGGTGTGTGTTCGGAGGAAAGCAGAGGGCGGTTCACAAAGACAGTAACTTCCCATCAGTGAGTTCATCTGGAAGACATTTAACTGGAAGAAAGTTTGGGACCAGAGGGAGGGCACGATTTAACACGATTAAAAAAAGCTGAGGTCCGGGAAAGTTGTTATTTCCCGGACCTCAGCTTTTTTACAACTTTCCTACGAGAAAATCTGCAAACATTTAAACATTTGTATTATCAGAGGCCGTGAAACTCTAAAATCTTCGTATTCCAGTAAAGGTGTAAATGCTCCTCTGCAAGAGAAGCACTTTACTCAAGTTGAAGACTTGAGCAGAACTCCATTAAGAAAACGCGGTATTTTAGACCGAAAATGCTGCAGTGTGTATTAGAAACTATTAGACATCAAGACATGAATTGTACCCAGCACCATGGTAATTACAACACTATAGCTCTCACTCTATGATAAAAACAGAAGACAGAACCTGACGGATTTAGATGTTAAAGGTCCCCTATTTTACTAAATCCACCTTTTGGACATGTCAGTACATTTATATGGCTCTAGAGAGTCTGTATGTTAGAAGTGCACTTCCTCCTTCTCTCACATTTGACCCTTTAGTCTGATCCACTTTCTGAACGGTTCTGAATTCTGCCCCTTGTCGACGTAGACTAGGGTCGGACCTCACACAGTCCCACCTCAGGCTCCCTCTATGAAATGGTAACAGCGAGGGCTGCTGGATTCACATCAAGACTGAAGCTCAAAGATGGACTTATTCTGACTGCTACCTAACTTCATTCAGAGTTTGAAGCCGTAAGTGTTGTAAAGATTGACCAACTCACTGTTTCTTTAAGGACAATTGATTAAAAAGTTGGCAGTGAACCAGATAAAAATGTAAAAATACCAAAATGATATGATTTCATACTACAGACTTTATTAGATAAAATAGTAAAGTAACACTGCTGAAGAGAAATATATATAGCGCATAATCTAAGAACAGAGCCATCAATATAGTAAAAAACAAACAAACAATAAAACACTGATGAGGTACAGTAAATAACAGTGTGTTAGATCAGCCTACAATCATCAGAGTGACTTGAGTTTTGTGGGAGCAATGGAAGCCAAAGTCTGATCACAACCCACAGGTGGAACAGCCTAGTTTGACTAGTTGCCATCAGCAGCAGATGAAAACTATCCAGGCGAGCTGGGACTGAGTGCATCAAGCCTCGTCCCAGACTGGTATATGATCAGCAAAGATAAGTCGTCAGTTTTTCTGTGAGAAATCATCTGTTACTCTGGGTGCTTCACTCCAGCTCTGCATTTTTGCCTCCACACATCTTTTGGTGGATCACAGATCTCTGTCTTGAGAGCAGACTTGTTTTCCAGGGCTAACAGCTAACAACAGATTAGCTGTTGCAATGTGTAAACACTAATATATTCATGATAACGTGTCCCTTCTGACACAATCACAAAAGCAACTCGACAGGTGGAATTTGTTTTCCTACAGGTGTTACAAAAGTACAACATCTGAGTTTCCTTCTGCTTTTTAAATAATGATGCATAGGTAAATACTTTCAGGAGCTCATCTTCTCACCTGGGTGAGTTCTTCTATGTTTGTTCATGCTACTGCTACATGTAAAACCTTCCCAACCTGTGTGAAACCTCTTGGGGATGTCCTATGAACATGTTTTCACACCTTTGTGGGTTTTCATGTGGCGCATTAAGTTAGGTCTTGAGCTGAATCTTTTTTCACATTGTTCACAAGAATATGGCTTCTCACTTGTGTGAGTTTTCCTGTGAGCCACCAAGTTCCCTTTTGATCTGAAACATTTGTGACACTGTTCACATGAATACGGCTTTTCGGCTGTGTGGATTCTTGTGTGAGTTGCCAGTGCAGAAGGCTGTTTAAATTTTTTTCCACAAATGTTGCAGGGGAACGGTCTCTCACCTGTGTGAGTTCTCCTGTGGACCACCAAGTTCCCTTTTACTCTGAAACATTTGTTACACTGTTCACATGAATACGGCTTTTCGGCTGTGTGGATTCTTGTGTGAATTGCCAGTGCATGAGGCTGTTTAAATTTTTTTCCACAAATGTTGCAGGGGAACGGTCTCTCACCTGTGTGAGTTCTCTGGTGAGCCAACATATTTCTTTTTGATCTGAATTTGTTTTTACACAGTTCACAAGTATACGGCTTTTCGCCTGTGTGGATTCTTGTGTGACTTACCAGCACAGAATACTGTGTAAATTTAGCTCCACAAATGTTGCAGGAGAACGGTCTCTCACCTGTGTGAGTTCTCTGGTGAGCCAACATATTTCTTTTTGAACTGAATTTGTTTTTACACAGTTCACAAGAATACGGCTTTTCGCCTGTGTGGATTCTTGTGTGATTTGCCAGCACAGAATACTGTGTAAATTTAGCTCCACAAATGTTGCAGGAGAACGGTCTCTCACCTGTGTGAGTTCTTATGTGAACTATCAAGTTTGCTTTTGATCTAAAACATTTTTTACAATGTTCACAAGAAAACAGTTTCTCACCAATGTGAATTTTTTTGTGCTCTCTCAGTGCAGAAAACTGACTAAATTTTGACCCACAAGTGTTGCAGGAGAACGGTTTCTCACCTGGGTGAGTTCCTCTGTGCCGCAATAAAAGACTTTTAGTTTTGAAACATTTGTGACATCGTTCACAAGAATATGGTTTCTGTCTAGTGTGGCTTATTAAATGGTAATTGAAACGTGACCTGTATTTAAAATGTTTTCCACAAATGTCACAAATAAAACATTTTTGACCTGTGTGAATGTTACAGTCAGTCTTTGACCTGGAAAAGTCCACGTGCTTGTTTCCTCTATGGTCTAGTCTCTCATCTTCAGCAGAGATGTTATCCTCAGTGAGAGTCAACGTAAAGGTCTCAGTCTCCTGCTTCAGTACAAGCTGCTCTCCCTCCTGACTGATGCACAGATTCTCTTGATCCTCTTTAAGTACTGGAGGTTCTGGATCTTCTTGGTCTGGGCTGGAGTTCCTGTCCAGCTGCTGGTCAGTGAGAATCTCCTCCTCCTTATACACATGTTGCTGTGGGAGCTCTGCAGGGACACACGTTAAAAACAGATTGATCTAAGAAAAATGAATCAGTGAGATTTTGATATTTAAAAAAAAAGAAAAACTTTTGCAGATTTGTATTTATTGTAATATGACAATGACTAATAGCAGGGGCTGTGTAGAGCATGGAGGAGCGTAGCAGATGGTAGAAGAGCAAGGAGAAAGAGGGCTCGGCAGAGCAGATTTTGTGGTGTAGATTATTATGCTAGAGTTACGTTTAGGTCTCCAAAGATTCTCTGTTGCGTGAGTGATGTGAATCCAAACATTTGAATTTGTTCGCCACTAAACTATGTTTTGAGAAAATAAAATCAAACCTAAATCGTCAAGATACAATTAAATTAACTAACTACGTATTTTATGACGTGTGGGCTTATTGTGTTTCTACTTACAGTAAAGTGAAGACCTATCACGGCAACATTTCTACAGCAATAAAGTAAATAGTAAAGTGAAACGAGCTCTTAAACGAGTCTTCAAACTACTGGCTGCAGGGTTTGGACCCCTAAACAAGGCTCCATCCGACCAACACTACACTGATCATCTCTTTAGTAGCAGCACAGACGACAAAGACAGGACAGCTCGTCGTGTTTAAATCAATAAAAACCTGGTGAACAAACAGCTCGTAGCTGCTGAAAACTGTTGTTGTAGAAGAGTCCAGCTTTAATTACGTACATGGCTGGAAACTGGACAGGATCCTAAAACCATCGTGGTGCTTAATCAGACCGTTCTGCTTGTACCCACCCGTCCTATGTAGTCTTATCTCGGGTCTCCAAACGATCTCCAACAGTCTGTGCTGACGCTTGATCTCTTCTTCGTACTCGACGATAGTTTTTTCAAAGACTCCGAATATTTCTGCAGCAGCAGCAGAGAGTCGTTCGGTGACGAACTCTCTCAGTTGAAGAACTGAAGACATGCTTAGTTTCGTTTACTGAAATCTTTATCAGCGACACGACAGCAGCAAAGTGTTGTGCAGAGCTAAAGCTAATCCGCTCCTTGTTCTTCTGCGGGGGTTGGAACACTGGGAAGTTCCGACAGTAAACAAGAGGGAGACTTTCGTTCCGGCTTCTTCGTTTTAATGTTTGTCGTAACAATTTAATAAAACATTTTTATAACCGACACATTTTTTTTTTACTTCATATTTACTCTGAAACATCTATCAAGTAAATGTAGTGAACTAAAAGTGTGGTAGTGAAAACTAGTAAGGGGGCATGTTATGTCCTGGATAATTGACATTAAATTAAAACGACAATATATTAGAACTGGGTTTAAGGTACATTACACGGGAAATGCTACAGCTAACGTTGAGCTTTTCAGTTTCAGCCTGACATCCATGATATGTTCTATTTTTCTCTTATGACCCATCTCACATCATAACTAAGTTTGCGGATGACACAACAGTGCTGGGTCTTATTTCAGACGGTGATGAAGCAGCATACAGAGAATAGATCCAGAAGCTGTCCACATGGTGTGCTGTAAACGACCTATATCCAAAATCCAGCAAGCCAAAGGAGCTGGTACTGGACTTTCAGAGGCATAGAGGAGAACTTGGCCCTCTTTATATCAATGGGGAATGTGTGGAGAGGGTCTCTTCCTTCATATTCCTGGTTGTCCACCTCAGCCAAGACCTCACCTGGAAAACCAACACGTCTCTGGTTATTAAAAAGGCTCAACAGAGACTCCACTTCCTCAGGTGGAACCACAGCTGCTGACTTCTTTCTATCGTTCCATGATATAAAGTGTCCTTACACACTGCATCACAGCATGGTATGTCTGTTCAACTACTGTGGACAGGAAAACTCTGCAGAGGGTAATGAGTACAGCACAAAGAACCATCGGCTGCTCCCTAACCGCACTAGAAGACATTACAAAGTCTCGGTGTCTGAGTAGAACAAGTAAATTCCACACCCTGATGACCCACACCCTGGCCAGTACCTCTTCACTCTCCTGCCCTCGGAAAAGAGATATAGGAGCAGAAATAGCCGGACAAAAAGGCTGAAATCTGTTTTTACCCTGGGCCATCAGACTTCTAAACACTACAATTTGCCTATAGAGCTAACAGAGCCACAGAAGACGCTGTTGCTCTAGCAGCTACACAGCTCTTAACCACCTGGACAAGAGGAATACAAATATTAGAATGCTCTTCATTGATTACAGCTCAGCATTTAATATGATTATTCCCTCTAAGCTGGTCCTGAAGCACAAAGATCTAAGTCTGGATAACTCCATCTGCAGTTGGATATTCGACTTCTTGACCGACAGGCCACAGGTGGTCAAAATCGGCCCTCACACCTCCTCCACACTGATCTTTTACACCGGGACACCGCAGGGCTGCGTCCTCAGCCCCCTCCTCTACTCCCTGTTCACGCACGATTGCGCAGCCAGGCACAGCTCCAACACCATCTTCAAGAATTTAACTCCAGCATTTAACAATATTTGCATGGTCCATTTCTATTTTATCTATTGCCACTTTATTGAATACTATAGTAAAGTAACATTTGATACCCTGAAGAGAAACACCAGGTGTCACTGCTGCAAAGTAAAAATTACATCAACATCAGAGCAGAATAAATTGATGGTTTAGCACAAAATCTCAGATTTAGTCTCAATCTCAGTATTAGTAGGAACAACAAAACATATTTAGACTGGTGAGATACAGTTTGTTGAGGCAACAGTGACACCAAGTTGACAGTTGCTTTATTCAGTCTCCAGCTCTGCTCTTTTGTCTTCACAGCTCTTGGTGGATCACAGGTCTCTGTCTTGAGAGCAGACCTGTGTTTTCCAGGGCTAACAGCTAACAACAGATTAGCTGTTGCCATGTGTAAACACTAATATATTCATGATAACGTGTCCCTTCTGACACAATCACAAAAGCAACTCGACAGGTGGAATTTGTTTTCCTACAGGTGTTACAAAAGTACAACATCTGACCTTTGTGAGTTTCCTTCTGCTTTTTAAATAATGATGCATAGGTAAATACTTTCAGGAGCTCATCTTCTCACCTGGGTGAGTTCTTCTATGTTTGTTCATGCTACTGCTACATGTAAAACCTTCCCAACCTGTGTGAAACCTTTTGTGGATGTCCCAAGAACATGTTTTCACACCTGTGTGGGTTTTCATGTGGCGCATGAAGTTAGGTCTTGATCTGAATCTTTTTTCACATTGTTCACAAGAATATGGCTTCTCACCTGTGTGAGTTCTCCTGTGGACCACCAAGTTCCCTTTTGATCTGAAACATTTGTGACACTGTTCACAAGAATACGGCTTTTCTCCAGTGTGGATTGTTTTGTGGTTTGTCAGTGTAGAAAGCTGTCTAAATTTAGTTCCACAAATGTTGCAGGAGAACGGTTTCTCGCCTGTGTGAGTTCTCATGTGAACCACCAAGTTTGTTTTTGATCTGAAAATTTTTTTACAGTGTTCACAAGAATACGGCTTCTCGCCTGTGTGGATTCTTGTGTGGACTCTTAATTCAGAGCTACTTGAAAAACATTTCTCACATTTATAGCAAGAAAACGGTCTCTCGCCTGTGTGAGTTCTTATGTGCCGGACCAAAAGAGGTTTACATCTGAAACATTTTTCACATTGTTCACAAGAATACGGCTTTTCACCAGTGTGAATTGTTTTGTGCTGTGCCAGAGTAGAAAACTGTCTAAATTTAGTTTCGCAAATGTTGCAGGAGAACGGTTTCTCACCTGTGTGAGTTCTCATGTGAACCATCAAGTTTGCTTTTGATCTGAAACATTTTTCACATTGTTCACAAGAATACGGTTTCTCACCAGTGTGAATTGTTTTGTGCTCTTTCAGGGCTGAAAACTGACTAAATTTTGACCCACAAGTGTTGCAGGAGAACGGTTTCTCACCTGTGTGAGTTCTTCTGTGCCGTACTAAGTGAGCTTTTGATCTGAAACATTTGTGACATTGTTCACAACAATATGGTTTCTCACCTGTGTGAATTGTCATGTGGATCAATAAGTTACTTTTAGTTCTGAAACATTTGTGACATTGTTCACAACAATATGGTTTCTGACTAGTGTGGATTATGAAATGGTGATTGAAAAGCGACTTATATTTAAAATGTTTTCCACAAATGTCACAAATAAAACATTTTTGACCTTTGTGAATCTTACAGTCAGTCTTTGACCTGGAAAAGTCCACGTGCTTGTTTCCTCTATGGTCTAGTCTCTCATCTTCAGCAGAGATGTTATCCTCAGTGAGAGTCAACGTAAAGGTCTCAGTCTCCTGCTTCAGTACAAGCTGCTCTCCCTCCTGACTGATGCACAGATTCTCTTGATCCTCTTTAAGTACTGGAGGTTCTGGATCTTCTTGGTCTGGGCTGGAGTTCCTGTCCAGCTGCTGGTCAGTGAGAATCTCCTCCTCCTTATACACATGTTGCTGTGGGAGCTCTGCAGGGACACACGTTAAAAACAGATTGATCTAAGAAAAATGAAGATGCTGTAATTGGCTTCAGTGAGATTTTGATATTTTAAAAATGAAACACTTACTTTTGCAGATTTTTATTTACTGTATCAAATATTGACATGACATACAAGAGTGGAGGTAGGAGTACGCAGGTGGACTACATACTATGTATACAAGGTCATTTGAGAGAAGTTAGTGACTGCAAAGTGGTGGTAGGAGAGAGTGTAGCCAGACAGCACCGCATGGTGGTGTGTAAGATGACTCTGGAGGTCAGGAAGAAGAAGAGAGAGAAGACAGAAAAGAAGACCAAGTGGTGGAAGCTAAAGAATGAAGAAACTTGTGAGGAATTCAGGCAGAAGTTGAGACAGGTTCTGGGTGGTCAGGATGAGCTTCCAGATGACTGGGAAACTACAGCAGAGGTTATCAGGGAAGAGGTGTGTCATCTGGAAAGAGGAAAGAAGGTGAAGACACTTGGTGGTGGAATGAGGAAGTACAGGAATGCATCCAGAGGAAGAGGTTAGCTAGAAGGAAGTGGGATGTAGAAAGGACTGAGGAAAGTAGACAGGAGTACAAGGAAGCGCAGCGTAGAGTGAAGAGGGAGGTGGCAAAGGCCAAACAGAAAGCTTACGATGAGCTGTATGACAGGTTAGACACAAAGGAAGGAGAGAAGGACTTGTACAGGCTAGCCAGACAGAGAGATAGAGATGGGAAGGATGTGCAACAGGTAAGGGTGATTAAGGACAGAGATGGAAAGGTACTAACAACCCAGGAGAGTGTGCAGAAAATATGGAAGGAGTATTTTGAGACAGAGGAGTTCAAGGTGGAGGTGGGACTACACCAAGGGTCAGCTTTGAGTCCCTTCTTGTTTGCTATACTGATGGACAGGCTGTCAGATGATGACATTGTGATTTGCAGTGAGAGTAGAGAGCAGATGGAGGAACAGCTGGAGAGGTGGAGGTTTGCTCTCGAAAGAAGAGGCATGAAGGTCAGTCGTAGTAAGACAGAATACATGTGTCTGAACGAGAGGGATCAAGGTAGAAGCGTGAGGTTACAGGGGGCGGAGGTGAAGAAGGTGCAGGAGTTTAAGTACTTGGGGTCAACAGTTCAGTGTGATGGAGAGTGTGGAAGAGAGGCGAAGAGGAGATTGCAGGCAGGTTGGAGCGGGTGGAGGAAAGTGTCAGGAGTGTTGTGTGACAAAAGAGTGTCAGCAAGACTCAAAGGAAAGGTGTACAAGACAGTGGTGAGACCAGCTCTGCTCTATGGGTTAGAGACGGTAGCAGTGAGACAGAGACAAGAGGCTGAGATGGAGGTAGCAGAGATGAAGATGTTGAGGTTCTCCTTAGGAGTGACCAGGTTAGACAGAATAAGGAACGAGTACATCACAGGGACGGCTCACGTTGTCTGAGTTAGCGACAAAGTCAGAGAGGCCAGACTGAGATGGTTTGGACCCCTAAACAAGGCTCCATCCTACCAACACTACACTGATCATCTCTTTAGTAGCAGCACAGATGACAAAGACAGGACAGCTCGTCGTGTTTAAATCAATAAAAACCTGGTGAACAAACAGCTCGTAGCTGCTGAAAACTGTTGTTGTAGAAGAGTCCAGCTTTAAATACGTACATGGATGGAAACTGGACAGGATCCTAGAACCATCGCAGTCCTCTATTAGAGCTTAATCAGACCGTTCTGCTTGTACCCACCGATCCTGTGTAGTTTGATCTCGGGTCTCCAAACGATCTCCAGCAGTCCCCGCTGACGCTTGATCTCTTCTTCGTACTCGACGATAGTTTTTTCAAAGACTCCGAATATTTCTGCAGCAGCAGCAGAGAGTCGTTCGGTGACGAACTCTCTCAGTTGAAGAACTGAAGACATGCTTAGTTTCGTTTACTGAAATCTTTATCAGCGACACGACAGCAGCAAAGTTTCGTGCAGAGCTAAAGCTAATCCGCTCCTCGTTCACCTGCAGGGGTTGTAACACTGGGAAGTTCCGACAGTAAAAAAGAGGGAGACTTTCGTTCCGGCTTTAGTCCAATGTTCTTTCTTCGTTTTAATGTTTGTCGTATTCTAATAACAATTTAACAAAACATGTTTTATGACCGACACATTTTTCACTTTATGTTTACTCTGAAAACATCTGTCAAGTAAATGTAGTGAACTAATGTGATGTGATTGCTGGAGACGTGGAGCTGAGTGACAAACTGTGATATTTCATCCAAACTGTTGTCGTTTACTGTCGGAACTTCCCAGTGTTACAACCCCTGCAGGTGAACGAGGAGCGGATTAGCTTTAGCTCTGCACGAAACTTTGCTGCTGTCGTGTCGCTGATAAAGATTTCAGGGAAACGTTTTGCAGATAAAGAATTAGTCTTCACACAGATGAGGAAGGTTTTATAACAGTAGCATGAACAAATTCAAATAATTCATCCAGGTGAGAAGCTGGTGAAAGCTCCTGAAAGTATTTACCTATGCATCATTGTTAAAAAGCAGAAGGAAACTCATTGTAACTGAGTGTGTACACATTCTGCACATTTCTACTTTTGTTTTGTTGTTTGTTCCCCTAAATGTTGCATTATGTGCTGAAAGTGTGGTGATGATCTGTTTTCACAGTAAAATACTTTTGCACAAAGATGAATGAATTGATGGATACGGGTTCACAGTTCACTGTCAGCCTGTACCTGTAGAAATGAGTGGTTGTCTTGTTGCTAACAGCAGACAATAAAACTGACAGAAGAGAACACTAACCAATTAAGACAACTAAATTTCCTTGAATTAATCCTACAGTACATTTGTTTTCTTACTGGATTTAGTGCAGCACATGCTTTGATGAATTCTCCAAATACATATCTCATCTTATTTATGTTAGTGTTATTGATGCTTCTATATTCTGTCTACATTTCAATTTTATTTAATTTATTTTAATTTCTTCTCATAATACTTACTATATATAAAATCTAAAGATTCTGTTAGATTAAATTATTTTCTTAAGATAAAAAGGGTGACGTGGCTGGTTGAAATTTTTAATGAAGCTGGATGACAGTAACATTTAATGCAACACTTGTAGACAAATGTATTACCCAGGTTTCTTTGATTTTTACTGCCACACTAAAGCTGTTAAAGTTGGATCTTTGAAGGTTGTTAAGCATTTTAAAAACCACCAGATGTCACTGCACTTGCAGAATCTGGCTATACATGTAGAGCGTTACCTCGTCTTTTACTCTGGAGTTGCCCGTTGTGAGAGTCAGCAGGCTGGAGCGACTTGCTTAAAGCTCCCAAGCTCAGCCGCCATGTGTTGGGATCCTTTCTTGTAAAAGAAAGCATTCTAATTCTGATTCAGCAGTCCCACAATATCTCTCCCTCTGTGAAGCATCTTATGTTCTGTTATTTAGAGAATTCAGCTCATGCTGTTGTTACACTATGTTACAGAATGGTTATCTACTTCAGTTTCTCTCTCTCTCTGAGGGCAGACTGAACAGACACCTTTGCTATTATATCATAAATAACTGTTATGATGGAGTTCAGCAGCAGTACAGCAGTGATATATGATAATTATAACTATTCATTCAATTAATGGGGTTTTACAGACATGGCACAAACATGGTCATTACTAACACACGTTATCTTCTCCTTTTTAGTTTGTTGTGTTCAACAAAATGCTGACAAAACGATAAATTTTTTGATTTGTTTTATATTTACTACAATTGAAGACTTCCCTATGTTACAATAGCAATGACCATAAGCCAAACCATCAGGTGGAGATCCTTCCTTCAAAGACTAGGAAGGAAGAATGCCAAGCCAACTGAGCTGTGACTTTATAGGTTTTTTATATTCCTTTATTTTTCATCAACAACTCCTTTGTAATTTACAAGGTCATCGCCACCCGAGTTTCCTGGTCCAGGGCGGTGGTCTTGCTTGCTGCAACTCTGAGAATCACACCGGCAGGAATAACAGCTTATTTCCTACAGGTAGGGAGGCACCAGCACCACAGGTGCATAAAAGATATTAAATATTGTTAAATACATTTTAATTTTAGGTCATGTTAAGATCTCTCAAATGTGTGTCACCAACTCTTAGTCTCCAGCTCTTTACTACTACTGTTTTATTTCACATTTAGCTGATTTATGTCATGTTATTTTCATGCCACGTTTTAATGACCATTGATATGAAAAACAATTGTTACATGATAAAGCAAACCACACTTAATGCTGTACAGTCCAGGTCAGTGGGATTGGTCCTATGGCCACTTTTGACCTAGTGTGAATTAGACAGGGTAAGTGTCATGGTATAATACGTGAATAATGTTAGCTAAATTAAAATTATATATACATCTGAAACTCTAAACCAGGCATTGTGTAACTGTGTTATCATTACTGTGAAAAATATGTAACCTTATGTTAACGTAATGTCCCACTAGTACATAATTGTGTCATTATGAACCAAAGCAGAGGAGAAGCTAACAAAGTTAGCCTGCTAGCGTTAGCCACGCCATGTGTCAGTGCGGTTATATAAAGAAACTTGTTCCCTAAATGTTATGTTTGTTGGTCTGTGTTAAAATTATTTACAGACGTCCTACGACACATTTTTGGGTCGTCAGGGTCCAATATTCTTTATCCTAAAAAGAAAACACAGAGAGCTTTAAGTTGTAGTTTTTTAAATTAACTCAACGCAACATTTCTTCCTAATATTCAAGCTATTTCCGGTGTGGTTAGCTCTGTTGCTAGCATCGCATCGACTTTTTATCTGAAAGTGGAAATTTGTTATAGTGAAGTGACATCAAATATAAATTAACATAATTAACGTTAATAATAAGTTTGGTATTGGCACATTATCATTATAAAGTGATGTTTCAACAGCTTCCGGAACAACACGTCCAACTGTCCTAAGTGTAAATGTTGACGTCTGCAGGTAAACAGCCTAAATGAGCTTATTTTAGGTGCTGTAAGGTAATTATAGCATTTCTAATGAAATGTAAAATTAGTTGACTAGATTGTGTTGGTGTCAAAGATGTTAGTAGTGATATTTAACACGTGTTCAGGTGGACTAGCTAAACGCTGCCTGATAGTGGCGTTACATACTCATTAGCATGCTACTTGTCATACACCTGTAGATTTAGCTAGCCGTTAGCTGGAGTCTGGATCACTTGAGAATTGAGCTAAATTAATTTTTTTTAGCTAAAATGACTAAACTAACAGTATTACTTTTGTAGTCGAGAGATTATTTCTTTTGATAAATGAAGGGGAATTGACTCACTTTATTGTTCTGCCCAACATTTTTTAATCTCTGGAAAATTGTGTTTGTTATTAGCTTGACGTTGGTATTAGCAAGTTAGTGCAACATGCTAACATACTTTTAGCACATTGCTTCTTTAATGCATCAGATATTGTTTACTATGATATAAAATCCTTACATAAAAATTCAGACAGCTTATTTAAGTTCACCTTTCAATGTCGGTTAATCATAGCTCAATTAACTGGAAAGGTTTTGACGTTATTAGTAATTATAAGTAAGCACACATTTAGGTAAGTTATTTATTTCGTCTTACTGAAACCAGTGTTAACACATTTTCAGTCTCAGCACTAATTTCAATGACGAGTCCTCCTCTTCCTCCTCTCTTCTCCTCCCCTTCCCTTTATTCATCAGCAGCCTTCACCTGAAGCACATCTCCTCACACTCCCCTCTTTCGTCTCTGCATGTCCGATGGGAAAAGTCTCTGCTCTTTCCCGGAGCTGCTGCAGCAGAGCGGCTGTTCCTGCTTCAGTCAAGCCGCTGTAGGGCACCGCAGGACGGGAAAGGCGCGTCGAGGGGGACCGGTGGTGGTGGTTTTAGCTGATGTCAGCTGATGTCTGGAGCTCTGGCAGCGTCTCCTCCCTCATGCTCCATGATAGATGTTCAGAAATACACACCAGCTGCTTCCCATGATGCTTAATTACAGCACTAAGAGAAGCTGCAGCGAATACAAGCTGCAGAAAGGAAAGATGAGCCGCCGAAGAGGAACGTTTCTCAGCACATTTCTTTACTTGTGTCTGATGTGGACACAGCTGCCAGTCACAGGTAAGCGTCTGTGTTTTGTAAGAAGCTTCCAATCAAAACAGTAGTGTTGAATTAAACACGTTTTATCAATGGCACCGTCCTCTCCCTCAGTCACTGCTCCTCACATGGAGCGTTTGCTGTTTGCAAACCAGTATCTCCGCAGCTCAGATACAGTATTTAAGCAAAGTGGCGTCAATTACACGAGGCACGGATGTGTACACTACATTTACAGATATTATGTAACACCTGTCATTGATTAATGTTTGTTGCGTCCTTTTCTGTCGGGTTCAGCATTTAAACGGTCATAGCTAAAGCTCGGACCAGTATGGGAGGACAATAATAATATACAATAAGATATTAATGTGATATATTTATTTTCCTTTTAAAGGAAAAAGAAATAGTTGAAATCTTCTTATTGTGCAGACCCATTTTCACTGGGATATTTTGATATATAATTTAGTAGGTCCTGTACAGTTTGTTGAGACTGGAATATGTTACAATGGCTCAGTTGGCTGTATGTGTATATGACATACTCAAAACCTACTGAGATGATGGCCATGGTGGCCGTTTTCAACCTATAATAGCCTATAATAACATACATTGATTATTTAGTGTAAATTAAAAATTATTTTCTCAGTGGTTCAACATTCAAATACCTTCAATTCAGTTTCTGCTTACAACTAGATAAATGAGTTTTATTATAACACCAGGGTCATTTTTATCTGAACAGGATGTTTTAAGGCCAGTATTTTAAGACAAATGCTTACTTATGCTTACAGTGAATATTTTATATTTAACTGTGACCTGTTTGTGAACGTTTGCATTCTTTCCAAACTCCCTTTCCATATGTGACCAGCATTTAAAACTGCAGCCCAAAATGCAAGGAGACTGGAACAAGTTCAAGTTCATGTGAAGGAATCCACTAAGGATTCAACTATTGATTTGTTTCTTTAGAAATTAATTTGACAAATAGTTTTAGAAATAAATGATAAATGCTTTTGTCAGACACTAATCAAATTATTTAGTCAACAGTTACAGCTCTACAGTTGTGAACTTTTAACACAGGTAATGGTATTAGGGTTCCAGGTATCTTCCTCCTACCCCCTACGGTGTGTTCCTCATTTGTAGTTTTGCTCATACCCTTGCTTTGATTGCATATCCAGGCCTTTTTGGGAATGGGCTTCAAATATGCAGTCCTAAATGTATGACGCTATACTGCAGAGAAAGGATCTGTTCCTTTTGAATGATATTTTCCTCTAAAACACTTTAGGTTTTGCCATGTTTATTTAAAAACACTTTTCCCCGTTGTGTTTACAAAAATTATCAATGTAAACATCAGGAGGATGTCTGGTTTCAGAGATGGCTGCTGGCAGCGTTTTGTTTGTTTTCTCTTAAAACAGAAGTTTTGCAAATTGCTAATGAATGCTGATTACATGAGAGGAACAAACTCTAATTAGCTATGAAACACATTTTGTTTCCAAGCTGCTGTTTTCTCTTTAGAACACTTTAACATTTCTGTGGCTGGAAATATGAAGTCAAAATGTTTTCTCATTTGTGCTAATTTAAGGATATTTATACATTTTTCCAGTCTTTGTTTTAGTGGTGCTGTTGGAGCAGTCTCCCCTCAGAGTTAATGGGTCAGCCCCCTCTGACGCAGCCTCTAATTATCTGATGCTCCTGTCCAATCAGAGCTCAGCTCTGCTCAGCATCATGCCTAGCAACCAGGACGCTGTTGCTAGGGAGAAAAGAGGCCAGAGAGAGGCAGGATGAGGAGCTGTGTCAGCTCTGCAGTCTCTCTCAGGACTGGTTGAGGTTTATTTCTTCTCCAGCTGCTGTTTTCCTCTTCTCTAAATTTTACACAGCCAAATATAAATCTAGTTTTTTACTGATCACCTGATCTGCCACTGCTTAAATTTAACTGGGTTCAGTTAACATGTTCAAGACCAACTAAAAACACTAAGCACATAAGAAACAAGCCTATACTGTAATCTGCCTTAAAAATCTGTCTTCAATTAAAATGTTTCATGCAGGTTTAAGACTGCACAATAAAAGCATGATAGCAACTTAACCCAGCTGATGTAGTGCATTGGGAGGCTCCAGGTTAGCATTTTGATAAGCAACATCAATCAAAAAACTGACAACACAGTCTTCACTTCACAGCATCAGTTTTTATTAAGTTCAGCAGCGGTGATATTTTATCTGCAACAGGGAAACGCTCTTTAATTCTCTGCTACTGTGTTGCCGGAGGCTCGTAGTGTTGTAGTGTTTCTACACCTGCCACCAAAATGGCAGCCAGAGCATGACTTCTGCGAGTACTGATGGAGACAGGTGAGAAAAGTCTTCAGGAACTAGAATCCCTTCACAATCTACAACTCTATTCAGGTTTGCTGTCTGCAGTTGTGGACTTACACAACAGTGTTCTGGCACAGATACAGCCTGGAAAAGTAGTCTTGTTTTTGACAGCCAGACAGGCTGGCAGACAGGAGTCAGAGGACACTGTCAGATATTTTCATCTCTCTTCTTTGCAGTGTATTTTCTGCTAGAATGAACAGCCCACTCTGTAACAGACGTCTGTCAGCTCAGACTGTGTGTTTGACATTGTAGGAGAAACTTAAAGCATCAGCTCCACCTTGAGTCCCATTCAAATCCATTTTGTGTCTGCATATAATTTTGAGATGAATCAAAAAATAGTCTGGTAACATAAACTCACAACACAGGAAGTAACAGAAATGAAAGTTTTCATGTGTGATAGATACATTAATGAGGATGGTCTAGTCATGAATATATGAATCTTTTCCATCTCGCTGCTATAATCTGTAGTAAACAGTTACAGTTGTTTAAAAACAGACTTTGCATTTGGTGTGGCTGGCACATATTTTTTTGATCACTGAATAAAAGGGTTTACCTTTTTATTTATTTTTATCTGCAGCCAGCAGGCAGACTGGGCTCAGGTCTGTTCTATTTTCTTTAAATAGGCAGGTCCGGCTCAGGATGTTTAAGTTCCCAGAATGAACTGCTGTAGGGGAAAGAGTGCTTCACTCATCGATTTTTTTTTTTCTTCAGGATAAATAAAGACTGAGAATGAATTATGCAGCGTTCATATTCATCATGGTTGGGTGACTTCGGCTGGTGCAAAGGGGTTTCCTCTCGGCCTGCCTCCAGACTGATGAAAGCCTCCATCCTGACCAAAGAGGCTTTCACAGCGGAGAGACAGATGGGGATCTCCTGCTGTCTTGTCTTTTGCTGCTGAATATGGAGTCACTACACATTTAAGAGATCAGAAGATTTAGCCAAAGAGGCAAATTTCTACAGTCATTAATTAAAGAATAAAAACTCTTCCTCTTACTGCATTCTTTTGCAAGTCTTAAATGTCTGCTGATGAATCCCTGAAATGTGTGATAGTGACATTTTTTACATTCCTAAATGAAAAATACTTTTATTGAATCTGATGAATCAGTTGACATTTTAATCTCTATAAACAAATGATTAAAATAGCAACATCACGGTTACTCTTTTGATGTGAGTTATCAGAGCCATGGCTCTGACACAACATGAGTCATGATGAAGATATTTGGAGTTTTCCACTACATGTTAATAGTACTGAGTCACTTTTACATGTTTGACAAATTTGTTCTCCTCAGAATCGTCCTCTGGTGATCGCGAGCTGCGGCTCTTCCCTTCTCGTCGCTCCAGTCATCTCCCTCCTCCTGTGCACCCTCAACACAACTTGAACTTGCGGCATGATGCGGATGACTCCAACCCCCACCTCCTCCACCACCACCACCATCATCATCACCGTGAGCGTCCTGCTCGCTTGGCCAAAGTGATGCCAGCCGCCCTCTTAGAGTCTCAGTTTCGCCAGGAGCCCGGTGGTCAGCTCTCCGCCAATCTGCTGGCACAACCACATAACGAGGTGCAGCCAGAGCATGTCGTGGTCTCTTCACGACATCTAGTTACTGTGGTGAGTAATTTGCTCTCTGAATGGGTGCGCAGAAGAAGGGAAGTGGGAGGGAGGTTTGTTTTTTTTTTGGCCATTTATTTTTTTATATAAACATACCTGTTCAGAAAGAGGAGCCTTCCTATGTTGCTTTTCTTGAAGTTTCTTTCATTTGTTGTCTTGTTGTAGAGAATTTAAAGCTTAGGTCATTTCTGATTGATTTCTTGTGTTTCCAGGCTATGGAAATTAAGCCTGATTTAATTAAATTAGTTAAGAAAATAATCACTTAGGCATTGTAAATAGTTCATAGCCCTATTCAGCATTTGAAAAAGTTCTTTATATTAAACTATTAAATATCATCGAAAAAATAAAATTCCTCTGTTTGACGTCCAACAAAACTCTGCAGATTAGAAATTCCTAGAAGCTGAGCTGAGTCAGCACTCCTGCATTCCTATCGAGGTTCCTAGATGTGGCTGTTAAGGAGTTCTGTCCTCCTTCATAAAGGTTACATCTTTTTTGTATGAAGAATCAGAGGTCACAGAAAACGGAGACAGTAAGTGATAGATGAGGAGCTGCAGAGTGCTATCTGCAGCTCTGGGGGAGAGATGCTGCACTCCCCGTTGCCATGGAAACACTAATCATGAGTGTGCTAGACCCACTTACCTACACAATGGGTGGTTGCATAACTCTAAACAGCAGCGACCTTCAGAGTGACATTGAGCCAGAGAAACCTACAGAGAGAGAGAGAGAGAGAGAGAGAGACAGGTTGATAATAAGAGAGATCCAAAGATCGAAGTGGTAGAATGAGACAGGAAGAGAAAAAGGGACGTGTTCGGAGTAAAAATTGGTGGTGACTGTCAAAAAGGAAAAGACCAGAAGCTCAACAGCTACAACATTTGATTCTGTTGTACACAAACATGGATTGTCTGTAGCTTCACACTGCAGGTGTCTGTTGTTTTCACCACAACACAACATCAGCTAAAAGCTTTTTGGAGTCGTTTTGATGGATTCTTTCATAATGCATTGTGACATTCAACAGACATAGAGCAGCTCCTCACAGCTGAGAAAAAACCCTAAAATGTGAATGGTGCCACTGCCCAGAAAGAAAAGTTTATTTTTTTCATGGTATTGACATCCTTGTTTTCAGACTTTGAAAAATTCAGCTTTAATTTACTTATTCGTATGTTTTAGCTGAGACCCATGTGCCTTCCTTCTAGTCAGCACGATATATCTTGTTTTTCCTCCTTGACTTAGATTTTGTTTTCTTACCTTGTTCCACACTTGTAAGTCGCTTTGGATAAAAGTGTCTGCTAAATGACTAAATGTAAATCTTATTTGGCACAAATGTCCACTCGAGACTGAAGTGGTTTGATTGACCTTTTAAACTCTGATCACTACAGAGGGCACTGTGACCTCAGGCCCGCCCAGTCTGTCGTGACATCTCCGGAAAGCCTTGATAGAAGTCCTCAAATTTAACACATTAATAAACTTCTAATTTGATGTCTTGTGCACCAGCGTCAGCGTAGTAGACGTTGATAGTATCACAGCAAAGACTGTTTCTCACATTTATTTTTAGAAGAAATGTAACATGATTATTAATTTAACAGAATATCTGCAGACGTCAACTGTCTCACCACCACCACCAACAATCCCACAGTCCTCTGCCAAAACATTCAGAGGTGTCATCACCACAGATGCATTGTGGGATATGAGAAAATCTGGAGGAACTTCCAGTGGAAGCCAATTGACAGATGGGAGATTTTACAGATAGGGTATCTGTCTCTGTGTCCGTGTGTTCAGTTTAATTAGACTGTGTGGTTAGTTGGTTTGTTAGTCTGTTTGGTTCTGGTTCTGTCTTCACAGCAGTCTGTGTCCAGGGGTCCTGGTAGTGGCATATAGACCACTCTGCTCCGTGCCTGATGCATGAAACACTTGGCCCACAGGACCCACATACACTAGTTGTTGCGGTGAAAACCTATATGAAATCTGAATTTGTACTTCAAATAGTGTTTGTGTTCTGGCTACCTGGGCATGCTGTGGCTGGAAAATCGGTTAAAATAAACTACAATTTAGTTAAAGGACAAATATTCAAACAGAACTTGTTTTGTACATCAAGCAGAATTTGTGTTGTTCACCTCATGTTTTAGCTGTTAAGCTTTTGTTGGATTGAAAACTAGGAGCATCCTAAACCTGCCTGTTGTAGGTAGACTGTCCTCCCCAAAAACAGCCTGTAGGTCATCTGTGCAAGCAGCTTATTATAACCCACAGTTAATTTTTATTACATTAACATTTAGTCCTTTGTCAAATGCTTTTGTCCAAAGTAGCTTAAATGTGAGGCGGAAAGCAGCAACACAACTTTCAACACTTTGTGTTAGTTCAAGATCCTAAAGCTACGGAGTGGGCTGGGGGGGAAGTGAGTTTTCACGTAGATATGTTTCCCCATACCCACGGTTAACCTAACCAGTTAAGGGTTAGTTCCCAGGGGGAACCTGCATTTACTGTAATGTTGTTTGTCTGCTCTCCCCCGATTGAGTAAAGTGCAGGAAGCAAACGACGCACTCGCTGCACCCGTTAAACATCATCCAACAAGGTTTATTATTTCCGTTAATTAGTTGTTAAGTAGTTCTAGATACGAGCCTCTCTGCTTGGATTCTGTTTGGATTTATGTTTTTTATTTTCTTACTGTTTTTAATGTTTTTTTTTTTTTATGTATTTGACAACAAGCTGCAAGCAGTAAGAAAAGGGCAGTTTTCAAGACACTGGCTTCATTTTTATCCCTCTCCTCCTTCTGCTGCATCTTTCTGCTTTTATCAATGAGAAACCGCCGTGAGGCTCGGCTCTGCCTTACATAACCTTATTCTGTGTTAATTGACTTCCTGTGTGGTCACATGACCCATCACTGCAGGCTGGATCACTTTGAAAACCACATCAGTCAGAGATGGAGATGGGGAGACACATTTTGTTTTTTTTCATTACTGTTGTTTTACTATTTTGTGATGTGGGATATGTTACACATATTTTTGGTTTTCATTTAATAATTAATTCATAATAAAACTATTCATTAATAATAAAAATCTCTAATGTACAATATTATAATAGTTGGCATAAATGTATTTAGATGCAAGCTGAGAGAGGATTCTCTCAGATATCGCCTCCTATCTCTGCATCACACCACATGCCTGCAAGATAAAACTGTTTGTGCGTGCGTGCGTGTGCGCGCTGTTGCATTCTCACAACACGTGGCTGCACTACTGTGAGTTTTCGCTTCCAGCACGACAAGTTTGTGGTGTTGGTGACACTGAATGCTGAATTCGACTGACTTTAGATTCCATGCTTTGAAACTTCATTTAAATTGATCAGATGGTGCAGCTGCACCGCTGACTTTGTAAAAGTTTTCTTTTGTTAGTGACCTAGAAGGTTGCTGCTGTTGCCGTTGTCGATCACAAACTGCAGGGACACGGTGTGGAGCTGAGACTTTCAAATGCAGACTTTTAGCAGCAGGGATCCATGTATGAATGACAGGCAACATGACATGATCAGCAGGTAGTTAATGTTGGATCTTTAATTTAGCTTAAAGCCACTTTTGAGCTGTTGAATGTGGATATTTTCTCTGAAAATTGATTTTTATTAACCTTATTAAGGTTTACTTGTCTGTTGAGTGTTTAAATCCCAGCCTACACACATCGCTGTTGGAGACCAGCCTGTATATGTGTGTGTTGACTTATTAAATAATTCTTGTCAGAGGTGTGTGTTACGTCTGGTTGTGGAGGAAACTTTGACGCCACTTGAAACCCACAGAGAGAAACATGATTCATCCAGGACTCTGTTAGTTCAGTTCACTTCCAAAAGCTGCAGCTTTGTGTGTTTTCTGTGTGTACTGCAGAAACGGGAGCTTTAAAGATAGTTCCCATATTTTTAAAGCCTCTAACAGAGACGATGTGCTTAAATGAAATCACTAATTATTGTGACTGTATTATTTAGAGATTAAGAGATGCAGTTAATATCACAATACAATAAGCCCTTTTTATTATTTCTATTAAAGACCTATTCTAAATGATCTGTTATCTGCATTTCAAATGGGAATATTTTCAAATTTCTTCAGTCTTCTAGGGGAGAAAACTGAATTGTTTGAAGACCTCATCTCAGAGCTGTGGGATGAGACCAAAACGTCATGTCCTGAAATGCATCATTTCATAATCGGTTAACAATATGATTTAGCACAACTTCTGTAAATTCAGTGATTATATAAAGTGATTACGTATGTATCATTAAATGTTCAGAATATTTATTATGTGCAGAATTCATGTAGTAGCACTTGGTTTATTAGTCTGCATCTCATCACTGTATTGGCGATAAACGGCAGTGTAGGATGTAAATGACTAAAACGATTAGTCATCAAAACAAATTGATTATTTTTCTATGCAATAAATAATTTCTTTTGTAGTGTTTTACAGCAGATTAGAGTAGATGCAACAAAAAACTAGTTTATAGTCAGAAAATTAATCTTTTACATGTGAGATAATTTTAATTTTTATAAAAATATCAGTAACATTTTCTGCTGTCAGCTGTTAAAGATATCTATAGATTAAGAATGTTTAAGGTCAGATCAGCCCTTCTGTGCTGACGCCTTTTTTTTTTTTTTTTTCTCAAAGAAAACAACACAAGCGTGAATAATCTAACCTCAAGTCAACCCACTCATTCAGCCGTGTGTGTGTGTGATCTCATTGAGCTGCATGCTACACGTGCCGCTCACGTTTTTCCCGTCAGCACTTTGCAGCTGCACGAGTAACATGCTGCAAAAAGACGACCCCTCTACAACAGTTTTGTTAGTAAAGCTGATAGATGGAAACATGCATTTATATGTGCATCAGTGATCATGATCAAGTGTGGGACAATTATTGATTCACAACAGCCACATCTTCAACTCCTCTGGAACTAATATTAAATAAATAGAATAAAATAAAATCCCCGTTGACATTTAATAATCTGAGAACAGCTCAGAAATGGTTAAATGGTGCTTGTAGTTCATGTAACATATTTAAAGATTCAGATTGAAAAGAAACAAACAAACCTGCTATTGTGTAAATGCAGCGATAGGTAACATGTAATCATTTATTTAAAATGTGCCTAAATTTGCATTTCTAATTTCCATTTTCAATTGATCTTAAAATAATTTCTTTTTTTTTTTTATCTGATACCGATGGATCTCTAAAAATGTGCTGTGTAAAATCTACATAACAGAATGCACTGATTTGCAGGAACATTAGTGATGCAGGCTCTTAAACACCAGATCAAAACACCCATTGTTTCCAAAAGAGGCTCAAATTCAGATTCATCCGACCACAGAACAGTTTCCCACTCTGCTGCAGACCATTTTAAATGAGCTTTGGTCCAGAGAAGACAGCGGATTTGGATCATGCTCGTGTTTGGCTTCTTTTTATGACGGCGCTTTAACTCACATTTTTGGATGGAATGGTGAACTATGTTCAGCGATTTCAGGAAGTCCTCCTGAGCCCATGCAGTGATGTCTGAGGCCAAAGATTCTCTGAATCCTTTGATGGTGTTATGAACTGCAAATAATGATCTGTACAAAGTCCTTTTTATTGTAAGTTGAGAAACTACTTTTCACAGATTGGTGAACGTCTGCACATTTTTTTTTTTTTTTCTTTTCTTCCATTTTCTCAGTTCGAACATTTGATACGTTTTCTACTGTGAATAAAACATGGGTTTATGCTAATCATTGCATTTTTTTTTTTTAAATATATATTTTAGTGTCAGGATTAAAGGATTGTAGTTAATTGTCTATTAATTATTTACTGAGGTTCTAATTTCAATGCCTGATCTTATTTTTTCTTCTAAAACACAATGGGAAGATGTATCTTACAAATCTTTCCTTCCTTCAGTAAATCTTTAATTCCCCCCCATCCCCCCCACCTCCCATTCACTCCTCCCTCTGATATCTCATTGGTCCAAATCCCCCGAGCTGCCCCGAGGGTTATCTGCTAATTAGTGGTTATTACTGAGTGTGTGTGGGACAGAAATAGTCTCTGATCCTGACAGGAAACTCAGCAGTATAATGGCATTACCTGGACGACAGCCAGTCAGGTGGCAGTTGGAGCTCCTTCCCCCACCTCTCACTAAGCCAATCAGAGATCATGGCATGTGTCAGGAATTGGAGCGAGAAGTCCCTGAGCTGTGACTGACAGGCAGGTGGCTCTCTCTGTGTCTGCTGTTGTCGACAGGGAGGATGAACTGTGTTTCCATGTTTACTTGGTAAGGTTGGTTAGTGGGTTGTTTAGATGTTTGGGTTCTTATTCTGTGGTGAACTAGTTTCTTTATTCTGTTGTTAAACTTTATAAATATTTTGCTCATTTGTCTGGTTAACTTTTTTGTTTATGTAAAGGTTTAGAGCTGTAGATAATCAGATAATCAACCATTTAGTCTGTGAAACGTGAAATCATTTCTGCCAGTGCCCATCACAACTTTCACAGAGAAAAATGAAGATTTGGAGACTTTTGACAGCTGGTTGGGTGAAAAAAGGGAAAAATCAGGCATTTTTTACAACTTTCTCACACTTGGATGAAATATTGAATTGACAATACTCTAAATATTAATCGATTATATGAATCTGACGCGTCTCTCGTTGCATGTTGTTTATTTGGTGTTTGTTTTTTGGTTCAGTGTTTTAGAGTTTAACAGAACCCATTGCAGCTAAACACAGGCTGGTAATCACATCAGCTGTGTATGTGTGTGTTGTGCCTGTCGGGCTGTGGTTATTGTTCCTGATATTAAATTAAGTGGCACCAGAACATGTTGTTTTAGCCATTAGCAAACAGCCGCCCACACACACAAACACAGCCTCATTGTTAGAGCTGCTGCAGTCGATGGTTTGAAGCTGATGGAGGGAGAACTGCAGAGGTCAGACTTTGTTTTCTTATCTTCTTGTTTAACCTAGCTTAGCAGTAAGAATGGGAGCAGGTGGAGTATTGAGCTCTTGTATGCACAACAATGCCAAACATGTCTGATTTACATGACATCTACTAACAAGTTAGTCAGAGATTCAGTTTACTCTTATAAAATAAAATGGGGAATACTTGCATTCAAAGCTGGTGGAGGTCCATATTTTTCTTTTTGTGGTCAAGTTCCCCCTAAAGCAGTGTATAGTGACTGTTAGTCACACTTGTTCCAAGTCTTAAGGTAATTCTGAATTTTGCTAGTGCCGGTTTAGAATTAGATCAGCTTGCAAACATTAGAAGAACCAGTTTGCAGCCTCACAGGTTACAGAGTCACCATAGTCATAGTAATATATCACTGTGTGTGTGTGTGTGTGTGTGTGTGTGTGTGTGTGTGTGTGTGTGTGTGTGTGTGTGTGTGTAACGAGCATGACACTGTCTCTGCTCTTGAGTTTTTGAGCACTTCCCAACATTAATGGACCATCGAGTTTGCGCTGCTTCTTGTGATCACTGTGGTTATGCACAATAAGAAATTCATTTGGTTTTTAGTATTGAATGTAGGATGTTAATGTCAGTCTTTTGTTAGTTTTATTCTATAGCTAGCAATTCATCCTTTCTCTTTGTTTTTGTGAAGAAGAAAAAAATTTAAATTATGTTTTTCAAAGACAAAATTGGATGTGTTTGACCATGTAGAAGAATCAGTGATGATTTGGGAAATATTGTGGAATCTTGGGTGAATGTTGTAAAAAAGAACCAATGGATTCGGGACCAGGAAACTGAAACTGTCATGCTGCTTTACGGGGTATCTAGAGAGTTGGCACTGGGACTTAAATGTATATAATACATGAGACCCAAGCAGAGGACATTACCCGCAGACCTAATGTCTGAGTGTTTGCACCCATACATGCTGAGAGTTTTCATCCAAACATGTGTTTCCTGTTTTCACTCCACAGTCAGAGATGGATTGCAGTGGATTCCAGCATGAGTCATCAATGTGTGTGTTTCACCTGTCTCCAATATCACTTTTGCTGGAACAGTTGGGAAAATCTGAGGAGCCAACAAAGAGGAGGGGGATAGAGATGAGGGGCATTGGGGGGGGTAAAAAGAGATGGACTGTAGCCGAGAGAGAGATAAAATAACACAGTGGGAGATGGAGGGATGGTGTTATGAATCGATCAGTTTGCTAATGAAGCTAGAGACGGTAAAATTCATCCAGGGTCACGTTACTTCTTCAGTCATTATTGAAGTAGTGTAGCTACAAATGTGAAGCAACAACTGAGCTTTATGTCCAGTAAATCTGCCCAGCACTTATTTAGAAATCTGTGAGGCATAACGTCTGACGGAGAATCAGGAATCACTTGCATAGAATAGAACCACTTCTGTAAAACCCATTTGCATCTGGGGTCCGGTATTGGATAAAGTGTTTGGTTACAGTGAATGCTGCAAAACCACGATGTGGCTGGTTGGAGTCCAGATGAGGACCTTTTTATATCCTATCTCCATCTTTCCTGTCTCTTTTCACTGATGCAGTGGAAAGTTTAAAAAAAAAAAAAAAAAAAAAGTAAACTATTTGCAATTTCCTGCCATCCTGGCACAGTCAGAGCCTCAACCTCAACCAACCAGAGATACTGTGGAATGACCTCGAGCGTCTGTCTCTTTGTGCGTTTCATTTTCCTCCCCAGTTTCTGAAGTCTACAACAGGCTCACCTGTGCATAAATAAAAAGCTGAGAAGTCAGTGTCTTCATAATAAAATAAAATCTAATATGATAGTAAACGGGAGTTTTTGGAAACAAAATGTAATTTGTGTTTACTCACATTCAGTACTTGGCTGTGGATGTGAAGAGGTTAAACAACAGTCTTCTTCGTTGGTTTCGGGAAGGTGTAGCGGCAGCGCTAGGTGTTCCTGCAGGACGTGTTCACATCAACCGGCTAAATGTAAGACACACACACACACCACATGATCAGTATTTCACCTTACTGACTAATTGGTGGTTTAATTGATTGACTGATGAACTTACCTCACAGGAGAAGAAGAATGGCATCGAGCTGTTTGTGTCCTCTGATAGGCTGGGGATCTCTGAGCCCCGCCCTGCTGAAGAGGTCATTCAGTCACTGAACATTGGGGTCCTCCACCGCCACCTGGGACACTTTGGCATCACTGAGGTCTCGACTGAGGTGTGTTTGAAAACTGCCAGTGTGCCTGCTCTTTTGTTTCCTAGGTAACCACAGCTCATTAGGCAGCCTCTGTGGAGACAGATGAATGGATTTGGATTATTAGAGAGCAAAGTGATGCTGCTAAAGGTTTAATGGAAGTATTAAAGTCCCATAGATCAGCCTGAGGATGAACAGAGAAGCTTTATAGATGATATTAATATTTTCACATCAGAAGTGAGAAATGTGACGGCTGTACTGTAATAGTATTACAGTAATCAGAGACTCCCTATACATAGGAGCGATAAGCAGACAGAATAAATTGTGTTTCTCCGCTTTCTTTAAAGCCTGGATAATGTTGTAAAGATACAAATATTTTGCATCTCAGAGAACAGAGCAGCAAAACAAACAAAAAAAAAACCTTGTTAGTTTTTCTACAATCAACAAAATGAATGTGAACCAGTAAAGCTCGAGCAACATCGGTGTTACCATTAAAATAACTTCTTCTGAAGTTATTGCTTCTTTTTACAAAGTTAATTTCCCTCCAAGTCACTCTACAGTCTATGTTGTCCTTCGGTGTGCTTTTTATCTACTGACGGAACATCCAGTCCTTGAGTCTCATGTCCACACTCGTCTGTTCTCGCGTACTTTCTTCTTACGGATGCTGAAAGACAGAAATTTTATGACGGTTGGTGTCAACAATCCTTACGTGCATTTCTTTACCCAATGACCTCAATAGATTTGATTATGATTAGACCTAGTCCATAGTGTGGTCAACCTGCGAACAGAGAAGCTGTGAACAGAGAGCTATCCAACATTGTTGAGGACTTTAAAAATCCCCGACAAGATCAGAAGGACCATGAGGGGATGCAAACATCGAGGAGGAAATAAAGAATGGAGCAGAACGATGTGCAGAGAAAAGGTGAGAAGATTTAAGCTGCATCTCCCTCCTCTGATTATGGGCAATGTGAGATCACTGGACAATAAGATGGATGAACGGACAGCTCTGGTGAAGACGGAGAAAATCTTTAGAGAGTGTAGTCTTTTACAGAGACATGGCTGCACTCCAGTGTTAATATAGACGGTTTGAGCTTTAATCACGTCACCCTCACCAAGACACTTCCTACCTTTACCCAGTTTGTGAGCTGTCCCACCATGGGGGGAGAGGACACTGGACCTGTTGTAAATTAATGTTAAAGATGCCTACAGCTCCACTGCCCTCCCCCGAAACATGGTGGTAGCAGCATCATGCTGTGGGGATGCTTCTCGACAGCCAGCCCTGGACGGCCCTTATTCAGTCGGCAAGACAACAATGACTTGGGAGAAGATTTGTTTTCCAGCAAAACAATGACCCGAAAGCTACAAAGAAAATATTTACTGATAACAAGGTGAATGTTCTGGAGTCAAAGCCCAGACCGCAATCCAATAGAGACATTGTGGATTGGACTTAAAAGACTGTTCACACCCGATCTCCACGCAACCTGACAGAGCTTGAGCAGAAGAATGGCATAAAATTCCAGTTTCCTGATGTACAAGCCTAATTGACACCTATCCACACAGACTTCATGCTGTGATTGCAGCCAAAGGTGCATCTACTAAATACTGACATGAAGGGGGTGAATATTAATGCAATCACTGATTTCACCTTAAATATTTTTATTTAATTGACATTACTTTGTAGAAACCTGTTTTCACTTTGACATTAAGTATTTTCTGATTTTTTTTATTTTATTTTTATTTTCTTTTGTTGTCAAAGTCCCTGCCTTTTATTGACCCTGGTTGATTTATAATGTCAATAAAAGGATGAAACATTTAAGGGGGTGAATACTTTTTATAAGCACTGTATACAAAGTTATTCTGTATTTGTTGTGTGGATCTTTTCTGGTTGTGTTTACTTTTCTTTCTTTCTGAGTTGATAGCACTATTAATACATTTTTTTGAATCTTGAACACAAACATTGGAAGCGTTGATACTGGTGTGTTGGTTTTACCTGTTAATTTTCCTAGAATTTGTTACGTACGTGTGCCAAAACACCTCATTTTCATTTTAGCATGCTCTTTAAAACTCTTTAATTTCTCCAGCGGTGATGGATTACTACAGCTTCAAGTTAATTCTCTAAATGCTTTAGCATCGGAAGAAGCCATCAGCAAATCTCACATTGTGCTTGTGGATACTCACCATTTTAGGTTGGACTGAATTCTTACTTTTTATTTGTATGTTGTCTTTTTTTTTTTTTTTCTCATTGTATTATTTGTTTGTTTTTTCTTTCAGCATCATGTCTTTTGCGCTCCAGCTGATTACAAATTTCTTTAGATCTCTTAACTCCAGCTACACTGACTAAATAATGTGCACAATCAGGAGTCTCAGGAGTCGGTGTGTTTCTGGAATTATGCTCCAGAGTGTGCTGAACTTTAATTACTGGATCAAGAAGAGACACTGTGGGTACTGCAACTGCATTTATCCTGCAGGATGACTTTTACTACTGATGTGTGTGCTGAAGTATTAAGTATGAGAAGTTTGATGTTGATTTTACAAAAAGGTAAGCAATGGAAAGTGTTAATTAAAACCCAATGTGGGTATTAGGTAAAACTTACATTGGTTTATTTCATTTTTGTCAACACCAGTCTACTTGATCAGTAACCCAGTGCCTGTCAGATCAGATGAAGTAAAAGATGTTACAACAGGAGATAGAGGTTTGTTCAGTTTTGTATGAATTGGTCATAAAATGTGCTCCGATCTTCTAAGTCACAACAATACAAAAACAGTCTGCTTAAAATAATAGAACACAAACATGTTTTTATTAAACATAACATGTAAACATTCACAGTGCAGAGTGGAAAAAGTATGTGAACCCCTAGCCTAATGACTTCTCCAAGAGCTAATTGGAGCTAGGAGTGAGCCAACCTTGAGTCCAATCAGTATGATGATATTGAATGTGTTGCTAAAAGCTGTCCTGCCCTTTAAAAACACACACCAGTCTTGGGTTTACTGGTTTCAAGAAGCAATGCCTGATGTGAACTTTGCCTCACAGAAAAGAGCTCTCAGAAGACCTACGATCAAGAATTGTTGACTTGCATGAAGCTGGGATAGGTTACAAAAGTATCTCCAAATGATGTTTATGTGTCCACAGTAAGACAGACTGTCTACAAATGGAGAAAGTTCAGCACTGTTGTCACTCTCCCTAGGCGTGGTCGTCCTGTAAAGATGACTGCAAGAGCACAGTGCAGAATGCTGAACGAGGTAAAGAAGAATCCTAGAGTGTCAGCCAAAGACTTACAGAAATCTCTGGCACATGCTAACATTTTTGTTGACACATCTATAATAAAGAAAACATCAAACAAGACTGGAGTACATTGCTGTCCAAAAAAAATATTGCAGCACGTTTGGAGTTTGCAAAAGAGCATCTGGAAGTTCCACAGCACTACTGGCAAAATATTTTGTGGAGAGATGAAACCAAAATTGAGTTGTTTGGAAAAAACACACAACACTACGGATTATTGTCATTGATGGAAAAATGAAATCCAGAGTTTATCAAGACATTTTGCAGGAAAACGTAAGACCATCTGTCCCCAACTGAAGCTCCACAGAGGATGGGTGATGCAACAGGACAATGATCCAAAGCATACAAGTAATTCAACAAAAGAATAGCTTCAACAGAACAAAATACACCTTCTGGAGTCCCGACACCAGATATCCCAAGAATATTACTACACTGAAACAGTTTTGTGAAGAGGAGTGGTCCAAAATGACTCCAGATCATTGTGCAGGTCTGATCTGCAACTATAGGAAACATTTGGTTGAGGTTATTGCTGCCAAAGAAGGGTCAACCAGTTAAGTCCGAAGGTTCACATACTTTTTCCACCCTGCACTGTGAATGTTTACATGTTATGTTCAATAAAAACATGAAAACATATGTTTGTGTACTATTATTTTCAGCAGACTGTGTTTTTGTATTGTTGTGAGTTAGATGAAGATCAGAGCACATTTGATGACCAATTCATGGAAAACTCCACATAATCCCAAAGGGTTCATTTACTTTTTCTTGCCACTGTATAATGTTGAGATGAGAGTATATACATCGTAAAACTAATGTTGAATCACACATGGTTAATAAGTAAGAGACAATGAAAATCTGATCAATTTCTGAGATGTTGAAAGTTCATGAAGTTATTCTTTTTGTTTCTCTGTAGAAGAACGTCTTGCAGGGCGAGCAGAGGGATCACGTGTGGAACAGAGAAGGTTTCTACGCTGTCGTCCTCTTCTTCACCATCTTTGTCATTGTCATAACCTGCTTGATGGTACAGTATTACAAAAATATATAAAATATTACTCAAACCAAACACTTAACGTCCTACTAATGAATTTACTTTAAAGACGGATGTCATGCCATGCAGACAGGAGGAGCTTTTAATTGTAATTCGAACAGTATCCAAGAGAAGTTGTATGACCATAGTTTAGAATTAATTTTCTAACACATCGGGCGAAGGGAGAGAAACATAAGTGTATTTAGCATCATTAACTACATAAAACTCAAATATTAGCGTCAGTTCTTTTTGTTTTGCAATGTGACATCTAATCCACATGAGGGTGCCCTGCTACACAGAAACCACCTGGTGAATTATGTTCATTTGGTGCGTTTTTATCTGCCTTTACTCTGGTTTTCTCTCCAATCAAAGCTTAGCTGTTTTTCTCTAATATCAAGGAAACGGCTTTGTGCTTTTTTCTTCCTTGAGTGTGATGAAGTGACTGTAGAGACATTATCATTTCCAGAGGTTTGGATTTTTCTGTCCCAGTCCTAGTGACAGAAACATTAAGCTGTAACCGTTAAATCCTTAAATATGCTTCAAGTGACTCTGTGTTGCAGATTTGTTTACTACTGTGCAGAAAGTGTGTCATTCCTAATTTGTTCTTTACGAACATGATTTTAGGAGGTGGGGATGAATTGGAGCAGAGTTCAGTTGCAGCAGCTAAATTACAACAACAGCCTTTATTAATTCAGCTCATTTTAACGTTATAGATTATATTACGGTGTGATACATGTCACACTGTTTGTCAGATCTCATCTCGCAACTGCAGTAAATGATTAATCAAATATGCAGAGCTGTGTTTTCTGTATTAAACATTCATCTGAAAATGATTATGCACCCCTATTAAGTCAAATTTATACAAGCACAATAATCACGACATTGTATGTTAGCTTTTATTACTACTTAATGCTACAGATTTTTACTCAGCATCTCGATTTAAAAAGATAATTTTATTCGATCTCCAGGTTTTGTATCGACTTAAGGAGAAGGTCCAGATTTCTGACAGACAGCTCAAAGCTCCACCACCTGACTTCCACTTGACCCCAACTGTCCCTCCAGACTCTGTCCAGAGGTCAAAGGGCAGCAAGGTCAACAACCGACACCCACAGTTGTAGACCACTGTGTACAATTTCATAAAAAATTACTGTAAAGACTCAATAATGCATCTTCTTGTTCAGGTGGTTACGTCGGGAAGCATGGTCCAAGCTGAGCTAGCTCCATCTGTAGCCACGACCATTCCACAGCAGCAGCCAATCCCAGCCTGCCACTGCCTTGCGACACCTGTTGTCCCTCTGCCCAGGTAATTGAGCAAACGTTGGTGTACTTCCTACTCATGTTTTCACAGTTTGGATGCAAATCAAACCTGTGGAAAATACTTCTCTATCATATAGAAGAGCGTTGTTGACATAGGACAGTTCTGCACGATGGAAAAAATAGGAGCAAATATTATGGGAAACTTTTTTGAGACTGCTGCTTAGTTAGTACTAATTAATACTTAGAATATTAACCTCCACCCTAAGTGGAGACAGTTTAACTTTGAGAAGTTTTCTGCAGATTTCTCACTACGGTTATTATAATTTTCTCTTCATAGCTCTGCCCCTGTTCCTGTGGTCAACAGCAACAGTCACACCCCTGTCGCCCCAGCCAATAACGAGCTGAAGCCCTGCCCCTCCCCTTTCAGGATGAAACCTGCTGCAGGTCTACAAGAAAGGTGAGTTAGCTTACAGGTGACTAAGAGTGTTTACCTGTCTGATTAAAGCAGTTGTTAAAATCAACTAAGAATACTTTTTCTTTAAATTAAATGTTATTTATATTGCGCCAAATCTCAACAGATGTCATCTCAAGGCACTTTACAGAGATTAATGTTTAAGACCTTACAAGTTAAATTTATGTATATTAATGCTCAATTATAGTATCTATAGGTAGGTCATTAATTATTTAGTTTTTCATAGGTCTGTTTTGAATCCTCTGACCAATGTGGGGTCTGCTCCGCAAATTAACAGGGTTTTTAAATTTTGCTGCATTAGAAGACAGGAACACATAATGAGCACTCGGATTCAGAACAGAAGAACACATTGTGCTCTTTTCTCTTTAGGAAACTGACCTCTAACCTGTGACTGTTAAATGTAGGTGCAGCCTATGTGCTTCAGACATTCACAGTATATAGTTCAAATAAATCAGTGCTGAGAATTAAATTCAGATAACAGAGCAGGTTTCCTCCATGAACAGTGTTTGCTCATATATTATCTATCAAAGGTTCTGTACATATCCTCCGGCCCTGCTCATATGAAGGCCGGTGTCATACTGGACACGTTTCCTCTGTTTTCCTGACACAGTCAAAAGAAACACATTAAAGTCTGTCCTACAGGACCCCTTAGTCAGCCACTCAAAGGACACGTCCCATGTTTTTATGTTTGCCTTGTCAATTAATCCTTTGCTAAACTTACCATAAATATTTTTTTAATCAGTAAAACTAGTTAGTTAGTTACATATTTTAACATTAAACCTATGAGTGAAGGAACTATTTCAAAGTTGAAATTAAAATTTCTTCATGTGGATACAATAGCTAGTGCAGAGTGTAACCAGTATTTAGCATTTTCTTTATCTACCAAAAGTTTCTTACCCCAACTTACTGCACTGAAGTGACAGGCTCCTTCAGCCATGACTCAGCACTTCCCTTCTGCTCCACAACTCCACCTCCTCAGTTGATGGATTTCATGTCTTCTTCCTGAGGTCAGACCTGTGTTCTGCAGGGCTAATAGCAAGTATATAATTGAAGGCTAGCTGTTGCTATATACAAACATGGAAATAATATATATCCATGGAAACATGTACCTCCTGACAAAGTTGCCAGAGCTTTGTGGCAGTAGCAAATATTCAAACGAGAACTTTGGAGGCTGAAGTGTAGAAAGGTTCCATGTGAACAGCCGTTAAACATGGGTCACAAACACAGGAGATCAGAAAGACCCCAGTAAGTTTACCTCTGGCCATCACCTCAGAAGAATGCACAACACGAGTCAGACAGACTGCTGTAACTGGCGACCACCCAACAGACGCTGTTCTAAAACTCTGAATTATATAATCTTTATATCTATATTTTATATAATCATATTTACAGTTGTGCTGATTGATTAATTATCTGGTTTATTGGTGAGACTGCTCGTAGCTGTCAGTAAGTGTAAATGTGTGTGAGAGTCTGAATATCAGCCCTGAGACAGACTGACAAACCGTCAGCGCTGGAATCTCTAACACCTCCACGATTGGATGAACGATTTAGGTGCTGGATGGATGAATTTGATTTAGCAGAACTTATAATAACTTGATAAACCTCAGAGTGTGGACTAACACATATGAGCAACATACATCAATATGTCATTAGACCTAAATAACTGTGAGTGTTTGTGCTATAGATTTTGCTCCATCTCATTCAGACAGTAATTATTAATTTCTAAAGACCGTGAAACATGTTGCAAGAAGCCTGCAACAAACTTTCCATCCCTGTCAATGTGCCTTTGAACTAGACATTGTACAACAAAATCATTTGTACCCACCAGTGAACTCTGACCCATGTAATGAGCTGTTTACCTGTTAGAAATAGATGATATGAAACTAGTTCCTGATTATATTGTGAAACAAAATGATTTATTCCAAGCCAAAAAGGAAAACAAATCTTGGAGGAGACTGATTAAAGGAACTGTTGATATAAACAGTCCCTGTGTCACACCATGACCTGTGATGAATGTTTGGTTTTATTTGGCCAGTTTTGGAGACAGCGGGCAACTTAAAGGGAAATTAGTGGCGAAACCTAATGAACGAATGAAGATGCTTTTACACCTGTGGGAAATGTTTAAAATGCAGACCTGCAGTTGAGTCAGTGCATTTAGTATTCTGTCAAGTCACGTTTTGGTGTGAAAAGCTTGTACCTGGTTTATGCAGACTCACTTCATGCATCTTGGGTGTAAATGCATCCACAGAGCTTAGAAGAAGAATCCAATTTTCTACCCACATCTGCCGGAGGTTTGGGATACATTCGACTTCTGTGTTGAAAATGTCTAAAGGCCTCCATCATCTTATGGTTAATTGAGTGCCTGTACTTTTGTGCAGCCATTGTTACTTTAAGAGCTCTTTCAGATTTGGCTGCAGTTCATTTCCCCCTTAAAGTGTTTCATAACTAAAAAGAAAACATCTTTATGTTCTGCTCAGCTCAGTTTTGAGCACTTTAGCCTTTATCTGCTGCTCGTGAGTTTTCCGTTACCTTAGTGCTTCCGTAGTTTCCAACCTCAGAGGCCATTTTGTTCTAGTTAGTGTTTAGAGTGAGGGAGTTAAAGTACGGAGAACACGGTGTGTTTCTTAAGGTAAGACAAGGAAGGAAGATTTCAGGCTAAGAGTGAGAACAGGATGTTTTTCTTGGTGTCTGTGTCTCTGCTCTGTGTGCATGTTGTCCACTTTGGATGTCTGCCAATCAGCAATCAGACGAATAGGAAGAAATGGCATCCTGGAAAGGAAACTGCCGACACGTAGCTAGACAGTCCACACACACGCCCCCATCAAAGCACACCTTATCTTCTCTTCTTGGTCATCATCTTCTGTCCCGACACCTTATACCCCTACACCCTACTGTTATACTGGCAAAGGTTCAGCCGTTAACTAGTGCAGCACGAATATGTTGACATTATCTGACCTTGTTTAGAAACTGTGAATGCTTTTTGACAGAAAAGAAACAAAGAATTAAATTATAATATGGTTAAAAACCTGTGAAACACTAAAAACTTTTGGTTGGATAGCAAATTCCTTTTAAACCTTTCTTTTTTACTTTGACAAGCTGCAGTGTTTGGTTAATTTATTGTTCCTAGTCTTGATGAACTCACACACATTTTTCTCACTTGTCATCTTCTACTTATCCTGGGTCATGTCAGGACATACACGAATCCTTATCAAAAAGGTGGGAAAAATCCCATTCAAAGACCAATCATTGCATTTGTACCATCAATTATAGCTGCAAAAATATACAGCGTCATGCCCGTGCTTGTCTGCAAAATCCAAATCATATTTTCCTGAACGTCAGCAAAGCACATGTAAAAATCAATACAATAAAACACAGGAAGGAAGAGGAACTTGGTTTAATGACTGCTGTCCTGTACAGTTAAAATTTCTCCTTTTATCTTTCTTCTGTTTTTCCCTTCCCTTCACTTCCTTACCTTCCCATCCTTCCCCTCCAGACGTGGCTCTAATGTCTCTCTGGTGCTGGACATGTCGGCCCTCGGCTCTGTGGAGCCACTTAACGTTGCAGTAGTAACCCCCAGAGAGGCAGCGGCGAGGGAATACCTGCTGTGTGCTGGCCGGCCACTGACAAGACTGCAGCTACAAGATGTTGTCAACAACACGCACAAGCTGCATGCAGAGTTTGCTGTAAGTAAATAAACAGAGTTCTGTGACAAAAACACTGCGATGCAGTGCCAAATGGTATTCTCATTATTACTTTTGTAATGGTTGTTGTGAAGTTATTACTTTTCTCTTCCTTCTCTCTTGTGTTGTTTCTTCGCTCTTTGTTTCGTCCTTCTCTCTTGTGTTGTTTCTTCGCTCTTTGTTTCGTCATGTAAAGTGCTGTGTGTTTTCTCCTGGATATGCCATGTATTGTATAAATAAAACTTAATTTTAAACTTTTTTTCCTTCCATCTCAGGAAATTCCGATGAATTTCATTGATCCCAAGGAGCTGGACATACCAAACCATGGAACCAAGAACAGATACAAGACCATACTTCCCAGTGAGTACTCCAAAAAGTTGCTGATGTCCTATTTCCTGTTGAACCAGGAAGCTCTTTTATTATCAGGGAGGGGTCCAAGGTAAAAGGTCATCAACCCCAAGGACCGCTATAATTGCACCTCCCTCTTCCCTAAACACACACACACGAACAATACATTGTCCTTAGAGCACAGTTTGTTCTCACACTTCCAGCCAACCGCTGAGGCTGATGAACACATTATGTAACGCGCAGCCACAGTGATGGTTTTTTGGTTTGTGCACTTATGCTTTGGAGAGATGGTGGGGGTTATCAATACAGCAGCCAGCGAGGGGAGTTCCTTCCTTCCGTTTAGCCAATTAAGGATAAGGAATGTTCACCTAGAGCTGCTGTCAATCAAACTCCACCCTGTGTTCCAGTTTCTGTGTTGTTTTTACTGCTCTGTGCAGGGCTGTGGTGGAATCAGAGCAAAGCATTCAAGATAAAAAAGGCAGACGCAGGCTAAGTGCTGGTCAGAATAAAGTCAGAACTGGGTCTAAAAGCATGTCAGACGCCAGTACTAACTCAGGACAGAGAGAGCCTGAGTCGAAAGTTTGATTTAAATCCACGACAAGGATTGTGTTTTAAATAGGTTAAAGTCAAAGTTATAATTAACTTAACTGAGCCTAAAATTCAAAGTACGGGGAAAAGATTGACTAGGAAAGTAGGTCCATCAACAAACTTGAATGCATCTGATGGAGGTGGATAGGAGAATACTGAGGTGATGCAGTGAAATGCTTTATGTAAATGTCTCGTTCTCTGTAGTGATATTATAATACTGTGCATTCACACTTGTGATGAGTTCAAATTAAAAACATACAACAAATATTAAAAGAAAGAAAGTTTGATCTCAAGTCAAAGAAGGTGGAGTTCAAGTTTAGATTGAGTTTGAAAGCAGGTTTGGATGAATTAAAAACTAATATGATCATAAAATCAAATTAAGTTTGAAACGGAATTGAAACTTGGTGTAGAACGAGGTAACGACCAGGTCCAAAGAGTCTAAAATGGACAAAACCAAGTTTGAAAAGTCCAGGGCAGATCAGACCGAAGCTAAAAGGTCGTTACTAAGTGCAGAGCCGAAAACAAGAATAGAATAGAATGGGATTTTATTCTTCTCTTCCTAATTCTTTACGTTTTGCCTTTTTTCCTTCCTCCACCTCTCTTGCTTCCTCCCTTGTGTTCTAGACCCTCATTCCAGAGTGATCCTGAAGTCGAAGAGCTGCAACGACCTGCTGAGTTCCTACATTAATGCCAACTACATACGGGTGGGTGTTACCAGTTATTCCCGTTATTCTTTTTGCAGATACAGTCCCACGTAATTTTAAGTTTCTGCTGTATATGAAGGGTTGCAGAAAACCAGACATTTTGTGTGTTGATCACCTCATTGACTCAGTAGTTTACTGTTAAGGCTACAGAAGTAAAGGTTTTGTAGTGGAAGTGTAGTCTTTTGTCTTTGGGACATGTAAATCTTTAGGTATGTTAACAGCTTATTATACTTAAAGTACAGATTATAGTCTGGCCCAGAATTTACCATGGCTTACTTTAATTCAGTCCTTTAATTTATTTTTTATTTTATTTTTTTATTTCCCTGTCAACTCAAACACAGAGTGAAACTCTTTTTACAGACTTCTGCTATAGAGGTCTGTAATGTCGCTCTCAGGCTCTGACACAATAGATTTTCTTCCTTGCTGAACCGACCAGAGCACATGAGAAAACAAAAGCTGTTTAAGTACTTAGTTCTACTGTACATACAATCACTGTGAATCAATGAACAATTGGCACGTTAAGAATACTCCCCTCCCATATTTGCAGTAGTGTACAACATATTTGATGTACTGTATATCGCTATCAAATGAGCACTATAGAGGGACAAAGATAATATAAAGCCACTGTCTGGAATTACGTCAGTGCCTATTTTTTTGCAAAGGAAGCTGAGCATCATTTGAACAGCAACTCTGTAGTGGTCAGTCCAGATTATACAGGTGGTCAGTCCAGATTATACAGGTGGTCAGTCCAGATTATACAGGTGGACAGTACAGATTATACAGGTAGCCTGCATTGGGTAGAAAATATCAACAAGATGTATTAGACTCAGCAGAGTTATTGGATGTCTTAGAATTTTGTCATTAGAGACTGAAATAACAGAGAGCAAAATGTGCCAATGAATCCTATTCAGAAAAAGGAAATGATAAAAGATCTGCACTTGGAGCACTTTTCTACCTTATTGTTAATCAACACGCTTTTTCTTTACCCAGACACACACTTAAACAGGGCTACACAGAGAGGCTGGGTTGTGGCAGGCAGGCAGGCAGGAAGACAGGCATATAGGCACCATGCAATAAAGACAAAACACTAGGGGAAAATCACAAGATAAAAAAATAAAAATTAAGGGGTGGAAAGTGCGTATTTACAAAACTAAAAAACTGCTGTAGGCTGATACGTATAAACAATACATTTACATATTTAGATGTATTGACAATAAAAGCTTATGTCAACACTACAGTCAACTTTACTCATGACACTGTTGTGTAATTGGCTCTTTCCCAGGGTTACCTTGGCCACGAGAAGGCGTTCATTGCCACCCAGGGTCCCATGGTGAACACAGTGAATGACTTTTGGCAGATGGCCTGGCAGGAGGAGTCACCAGTCATCGTCATGATCACCAAACTGAAGGAAAAGAACGAGGTAATGTAATAGGGTTTAACTAAAGCAGCAGAGACAATAAGGAAATAGATGTTAATGCTGAGTTAGGAAGAAAAGTTTACATATGACCACCAGACATTATTTTATTAGGAGGATTTCAGTCCAACATTTTCTCATTTACAGTTTTCATGCTTGGCCAAAGTGGAAAAGTTGGAGCATCTCAACAAAAGTCGTGGCTAATTCAATATGTTGTATATATTTCTTATACTTTGATATCTCTGAAATATTTACTTAGTGTTAACGGATGGAGACATGTTAGGTATTGTTTCTTTTGCATAGTCATAGTAGTAGCCTCTTATTTAACAGGTTAAAAAAGCAAAGCCAACAGTGTGGTCCTGAGGTGTTTTCTTTCTCTCCTGTAGAAGTGTGTTCTTTATTGGCCGGAGAAGAGAGGGATTTATGGGAAGGTTGAAGTGTTGGTCAACAGCATCAGAGAGTGTGAACACTACACCACTCGCAGCCTCACGCTGAAGGTACTCTACGTTCTTTTTCTGGTATTGTGTTCAGAGATCAACATGGATTTGGGGCTGAGAACTTTTGTGTTTGTGTGTTTTCTGTGCAGTGTGGGAATCAAACCCGCATGCTGCAGCATTACTGGTACACGTCATGGCCCGACCATAAAACTCCAGACTCTGCGATGCCGCTGCTACAGCTGATGGCTGACGTTGAAACGGACAGACGATCATCCGCTGCCATGGGACCAGTTATTGTTCACTGCAGGTGCTGAGAGGAAAATTAAGAAGCAGACTTTTCTGCTGGTACTAAAATAACTATAACTAAAATAACTACTAAACTCCATTGCCCACACTCCTCCTCTTGCAGTGCTGGGATTGGCCGGACAGGCTGCTTTATCGCCACAACAATAGGCTGTCAGCAGTTGCAGTTGGAGGGAGTGGTGGATGTGCTGAGCATTACTTGCCGGCTCAGAGCCGACAGGTAAGACACACTGAAAATGTTGAAATACTTAAACTTCAACAATTTTTAACTAATCAATAACTATTCTGTTCATTGTCTTGGAGAAACGGGTTTCCTGTGATTTACATATGTTTTAAAGATGGTATATCATGTTTAACTTTGTCTTAAATTAGTAATACTAATAATTAGTAAAGTATTATTCCTTGAGTTTCTTTCATTTACCTGTATGTTTCTTAAATTGTGAAATAGTAACTTTCCGCATAATTTCCGCATAATTTTCAGCAAATTTGTGTGTAAATGCATCTGCGGTAGCATTTTTTCATTTGTGAGTCTGCACACAACAGAAAATAAAATGTAACTTTAAAAATCATTTAAATAAAACTAAAAAGTAAATGGTTCTTCTGTTGGTGACTAGTTTCTGCCAACAGATGTCTACACAACACACATACACAGATTAGTTTTTTCTATTTTTCTTCCATCTTCAGTGGTTTTGTATTTTATTTTATAGCTATGTTTATTTTTCAGATGCCTTAGATGTTTGCACAATGTCACATTTTGGATCCCCCAACATTTGATTTTTTCTTTTCTTTGTGTTGCCACTTTCATGTGTCCAGCTCTAAAGTATATTCTGTTGTTTTCATTTCTTTGAGAACCTACTTTTTGTCTTCAGATTTTCTGATGTATAAACAAATCGTACTCATGCTATTGCCACAATTTCCTTTTGTTTTCACTTCATTTTGTTTAGCATGTTTTGTAGTTGGGATGACATTTTTATTTTCATATTTCCCAACAATGTCAGTGAAAACAATGGTGTTATGTCCCAACTCAACTACCACAAAATGTTTGGGCTATAATGTTTTTGGTTGTTGTGTAAAACTGTGTTTGACCCACAGTACTGCAGTGTTTGGTCGTTTCTGTTCTAATCCTTATTTCAAAGTAATGTTTTAGTTTCTGTTATTATGATTAGTACAGTAACTTATCATTTCTGTCTGTTCCTGTGCAGAGGTGGTATGATTCAGACAGGTGAGCAGTACGAGTTTGTCCACCACGCCTTGAGCCTGTACGAGACCCGTCTCTCTGCAGAAACCGGCCAGTGAACATCCTCCACAGCAGGAGACGTTTGCTTTGTCCTTGAAGTGTCCTACTTAGGAAAGCTGAGTGAGTGTGACCCCTGGGATTTGGAGTTCTCTGAGATTAGGTGACTCTGGAGGAGGTCTCTAAGTTTGATGAACAACACAGAGAACCAGTGAGGAATGTTTTGTGCCGAACCTGTTGAAGGAAAGAGGAAAGGTAAATTTCTGAAAATGGAATGTATCTATCCTTCTTCTTCTTCTTCTCCTCTGTAGTTTCTTCTTCATGTATTGTTGGCAGTTCTTCATAGGAAGTTGAGAGACCTGCTTACTTTGCTTCTCTTAACCGACTGTCGGATTGTGACGTTTTTAACTTATCAGATTGTCCTATTACCTGTTTTCTGTCATGGAAACATAGAAATAGTTTGACTGAAATTGGTGGTATACTGTTCAATAACACTGTTGTGTTTCTGTGTCTTATAGGATTTTAAATATTTTGTTACGTGGTGTTCTTTTATAAAAGGCTACTGGAAAACGACTGTTAGCTGGTTGCACCTTTGGTTAAGCTACTAAACCACTGTTGAACCAACCTTTCTAGTTTTGCCCTGTTTGACCCCTCAGCACTCTGTATGTTATATTATAATTTGGTCACACTGGATTCCCTGCACTAACTTTACTGCAAAGCTGCTTTTTAACTTTTACAAGGACAAAGCATATGACTGACAGATCAAAAATAAATAATGAAAAAACTGTAATAATAATATAAAAAGAAGAGAATAAACACATCAAGGTGCTTGTAATCCTAGATGCCTGGGTATGGCAAAGCCACAACATGTGGTGCTCTCCATAAACATTTCTATTTCCGTTTAAAGCTGTGATTTTTCTCCATGACATTCACCACATTTTTTCAGCATTTCTTAATTACACTGCCCGACCAAAAAAAAGACACCACCGTGATGACTAAGCACATAGGTGAGAGCCTCTTACTGTATAATTACTGCATGGATGCTTATGTTTCAGCTAGTAACAAGTTATTGAACCCTAACTGATGCAGTGAGGAGCTTCTCATTTCTTAAACAACCATGAAGACATATCCTGTGCTTGTGGAAAAGATTTTAATCTGTTTCAGAAGAGTCAAATTAAGAACTATCCAATGGAAGAAGGTCATGTGGTCTGAGTCCAGATTGACCCTGTTCCAGAGTGATGGGAGCATCAGGGTAAGAAGAGAGGAGGATGAAGTGATGCACCCATCATGTCTAGTGTCTACTGTAGTCTGTGGGGGCAGTGCTATGATCTGGGCTTGCTGCAGTTGGTCAGGTCAAGCTTCAGTAATGTTATGAGCCCAAAGAATGAGGTCAACTGACTACCTGAATATACTGAAGGACCAGGTTATTCCCTCAGTGGATTTTTTCTTTCCTGATAGTCACGGGTATTTTTAAATATGATAATACTAGAATTTCATCGGGCTCAAATTGTGAAAGAGGAGTTCAGGAAGCATGACACATAATTTTCACCTTAACCCATTGATAATCTTTGGGATGTGCTGGAGAAGACTTTGTGCAGCGTCTGACTCTCCATCATGAAAAATGAATGCAACTCTAGACGAGAATAAATGTTGAGAAATTGCAGAAGCTTATTGAAACGATGCCACAGTGAATTTGCTGTAATCAAAGCCAAAGGCAACAAAATATTAGAGTGAGAGTTGTTTTTGGTTTTTGGACGGGCAGTATATTTGGGAGTTGTGACTTTAACCATGAGACCCTAATAGTTCTTTAGTACAAGGAGCTAATTACATAAAATGGCATATCTCAGAATTCAATCACTTATATTTAAGATAAGTGCTGGATTCAGTCAATTGAGTTCAAATCAAATATAATAACTGTTATTGACCAGTGGGGCATCCTGAAACAATTTTCATAACTAGTATATTATAACAGAGACTAAATACATCACTGATCTTTCAGCTAAATTTACATTAATAAGTCGCATAATTTAAAATACAAATGCAAAATGTTTGCATAGTATCTATATAATATTAATGATACATTAATCAGTCTGCTGTTCTATTAAACCTGACAGTGTTGCTTAAAGGATCCAATATTAATGTGAACAAACTAACACCATCTATTAATGCATTCATTTCAAACAGATTAATCAGGATAATTTTTATTTTATTTAATTTTATTTATTTATTTTTTATTTTTTCCCCCACAGACTTCTCATTTGTTCTGAATTTACATCTCATTCATGTCTTAGTAACTTATGGAGTACTGAGGTCACAAATGGGGCTACCTTTAGCCATACACATGCTAAAAGCTAATAAACCAATATGATGGTAAATAAGCTCATGCTAAGCTAGCTCTTGTAGAACAGCAATCACTTAGAGGCTAATTTTAGCTTTAGTAGTTCCTTGTTAATCTGCATGCTTTAATGTCAATAAATAGATGCTAACCTGTGAACTTATGCTATTACTAGCACGCTATGCTAAAGCAATATTTAGTTAAACTAAGCCAACCATATTCTACTGCAGAACCACGCTTTTAAAATAACAATTTGGGTGTTACGTTTATTTTTATCTTATTCAACAAGTACAGCTCCCATGAAGCTTTGCCTACCGTCTTAGAATTATGGGAGATGTTGTTTATACCCTTATTAAATTGATGATGAATTCAAACTTTTTTTTTGTTTGATACAGTGATAAGATAATAAATAATTAGATTTACCTAATATGCAATATTGTGCTAAATCTAACTTTAACGATTTGTTTTTGATTAATTTGCCATTTGTGTATAAAAGTTATATAAGTTATACAATTTGTGACATTGCTTGTTCAGATGTGTTGGTTTTTCTGATCAACAACTGTATAATCAGTTTACTGTCATGTTTGTCAAAGAAAAGCCTGCCATCTCAAATTTGATTAGTAGAACTACTGTTGCAACAATTGACATTTTTGCTCTAAAAGTTAAGAATAATATAAAATGGCTGACGGTGGTAAAATGGTAATTTTCTGTTGATCAGTTAATTAATCAAATAATTGTTGCGGCCCAGTTAAAACTAGACAACCCAAATTAATTACATCGGTGAATAAAATAATACACAAACAAAATGGCCCAAATCCACTTTGGTTGGTTGTTTTCATAAAAACATGTGCCGCTTGGCCTCAAGAGTTTACACTCGGTGTAGTAGTTAACCGTGTTTCTTGCTTTGACAATATCCTGATCATGTGACATTGCTTTATACCAAAAATGTGAAACGATTTAGGTCACAATGGTGCGGTCATCTCATCAATGTGCTGTTGTAAATGATGTTATCTACTGAGTATGTTATTTTGGTGTATCAAAGTAATAACTTTATTTTTATACTGTTTTTTACATGATTTTGATGTGTTTAGCAGCCATTTGCCAACGCATGAAAGCTCACTACACTGTTACCGGACAAGTTGACTTAAAGTATCTGAGGCACTTTGCTATATTGGCCTTTACATTGACAATATTTAATGCACCCTTTCCATCACAACCAAATATTTTTGTATATTTTATCTGGGCAGCCCCTCGTTTTAGATTTTTAAATACCCAGGTTCAACACTCAGGTGCTGTTCAGAAATTAGGACAAAAAGGAGGCACATTATCGGTGGTGGGTTCTTCAGTTCATCAGTGACAACACTCCAGGGTTTTCAGGTGAGGAAAAGCCAAGATTTGGACCTCATTTTGCTGAAAAAAAAACTGCATCTTCTGAAAGAAGTTAGAAATACCTTCCCCAAAAAATGACCAGAACTGAAAATCGGAGAATACTGAGTTCTTTTAAAGATACAATCTGTTTAACACACATTTCCCTCTAGTAGTGCCTTGGCAGTTATGGATAAACATTGAAGTATTTCAATGCAAAGATACCAGTAACAAACAGGTCCCTCCATAATAGTGCTATATACTAAGAAATGCAGTCAAGCCTAATATTCTTAAGTAATATTTCCTTAATCTTTACAGATAAACATGTTTCAGACTAATAGTGTATCTGTGGTACAAACCTCAGTGTCTCTGTATCAACAACTTAACTGAAACTGGATGGAATAAATAAACGTAAAGCTGAAGTCCCAGGGAATAGACACAAAACGTGTCCTATTTGTTGTTAAAGGAGCAATAACTTGATTAGGTTTTCACCAAACAGAGAAGCTGGACAATGAGAACTAAAGTTGAAATCAAACACACACAAAACATATTCTATTGATAAAGAAGTTTGTCATTCAAAATACTTGGCCCAGTAAATGTCAAAATGGATGCAACAAAAGGTCACTCATCCAGAACATGTTCTATATGCCCCATAAATTAAAAGTATTGCTCTGTCGAGTTATAGAGCAAAATGCGACGGTAAAAGTAGTGAAGTGGTTTTGTCTGTACTTGGAGGGTTGACTTGTTTTAGAGGTCTGAGGTTTCTACAGTAATGCCAGTAATGAAGAACATATAGATCTGATCTGTCTCTGTGTGGATGGGAGAACATTGTACAGTACATATTTAAGTGCTATTAAACCTAATATGGGCAGTTGCTATTAAATCTACAAACGCAGAGATTTTGCTGCTAAAACTGGAAGTATTGGGACTGATTAACAATAAACGAGAGGAACTTTTAAGACTCTTCTTTTTCTATGTACTAATAATTTTATTTATTCATTTACTTGTTATACAATCAAGGGACTTTGGACCTTAAACTCTCTGTCTACATATTTAACTTGCCTCCTGGGATTATCATAGACCCACATTTCACTTCAGTCAATTAAAATCAGATTAATTTCAAAACTCAAAATGGTGACAAATCTGCATAAGTGTAAGTGATGTAATTTTCTGTTTGAACTGACTAAAGTGAAAGTGAATTGAGCCCAGGCCACCATACCTACTACAACACACACTGCCTCTGATGTAGTATTGTGTATGTACAGTAGTTGGTTCGTGTCCTGTACATTATTGTTCTTTACTGTTGATGGAGTTTAAAGGGACACTAAACATTTTCAATTTTCCATGTTTAAATAATTTCCTGAAAGGTAAAAATTCAGTTATTGGCTGTGTTAATTATTGGCCAATGAGGTTTTTTATTTTGAGTTAATAGTATATAGGATAACTAGCGAGACAACGTAAGCCCATGTTAATTCAGATTTTTGCTACCATTAATTGGTGAGAGAGCAAAATATCCAGTGATAGAAAAAAACTTAGCATATAAAGTTAGCTTGATAAGAAAAGTAATGTGGTTGTAAGTTAGCAAAACAGTCGACTAGCTTGGTCATAACTGACATGTAGGTGTGCTACTTGTTAGCATTATGTAGTTGATATCCAGACAGTGTTGGCTAGCTGACATCAATTTTAATTTCTTATTAAGGGTAATCAATGAGAATTTTAGGAGATATTTTTTTAAAGAAACAAAACAACCACATTGAAATGATAAAATGTTAGAGTCCCTTTAAACTTATAACGTATGGGCATTACACCTCAGAGCTCACCTGATGCTAAATGGTGTACGTAAAGTACTTTTTTTATGTATTACTAATCAACTTGAATGTTGTAATAGCCAGAATATTAGCCACTGAATAGTGCTGTAATCTCTTTATCTACTCTTATGGACATACAGTATATATTGTTACCTGTAATCTGTACATAAAACACTGGACATAAAGACGATATAGCTCTGACTCATGTCTTCTTTGACTGACTGTCTCTTCAGACTGAATCTGACAACTGGGAACGTGGCTGCTGGTTGTATGGTCTCTAGATCCTATCGTCACAAACCTGAGGCCCAGAAACTGGACTCAACACATTAGGCCAGGTTTTTTTTTTGTTTGTTTCTTTGTTTCTAGCGATATTAATTAATTTAATCATTTTTAACAGCTGTCATTATATGTCTGCATTGACAATGTAGGCTTTTAAAGCTGTGAAATCACTATATGAGCAAACAGAAAAATCCACATCCCCAGTGGGTTGACTTATTATTTAACTGTAATGTTTTTATCTTTGATGAGCATGAAGCATGTCTGACAGTGATTTAGAGAACTTAGACAATTACATGGCATATTTATTTTATAGGAGGGTGATGTACTGACTGCACATGATGAGCTATTTAAAAAAACAAATTTATTAGAGCTGTAACCGTTTTTCCTAGAAATTATCAGAAGTGTGATATAATGAGGGAGAGAGAGTGAGACAAAGAGAAAGAGGAGGGAAACAGGAAGGAAGGAAAGAGGTGTGGATGACTAAATGTAGCTCAGACCAAATGAACACAAAGAGTTTGGCCTTTAACTTCAAGCACTTCATAATAGAAGAGTCCACGCCAGCTCCGTAGGGCAGATGCAATCGGGAATGTTATGATTTGATTAGATAAATTATCTCAAGATAATGTTTTATAAAATATTGTGCAGCCATGCCATGTTCCCTGTATCACGTCATGATTTTTCCAACCCGTTGTCCAAAACCCAAAGAGATCCTGTCACATAAAATAGAGAAAACAAACGGATCCTCAAACTGGAGAAGCTGCAACAAGAACACTTTTGGTTAAGAAGTGACTAAAATCAATTATCAATATAGTCGATTAATTTTCTGTTGATTTAATTCATCGTCAGATTGTTTCTCACACGCTTAGAAGCTTTGTTTACTTTAGTTATCAACCATAAGTCAAATGAGGGATTCAATGTGAAGTCAAAACTAAATTTACTCTGCAGAAGTGGTGAAAGCACAGATAGAGGCACATCAAGACTGTCACAACAGAGAGACTGAGCAAACTTTAAACTCCCCAGTGGGAATGAATCCAACACTTTTCACTATTTTTAACATCTACCTTTGTTGTTTGTGCGGCTAGGTGTGCTGCTATTGTAGTTACAAACCTATTTATAGCCTTCATCCAGACGGGTTTGTAGTCGTGCCTTAGCAGTAACTCAGAGCTTTTGGCTTGATTGAGGAAGTCTGTTAGTGACTCCCAACCTCAACAATATAGAGTCTGACAGACAGAGAGAGAGAGAGACAGACAGGAAGAGAGACACACAGCTGGTGAGACAGGCAGCGATTCCAGAGAAAAGAGAGGAAACATTTGAAGAGTTTGAGGTCTGGGAGGTTTGAGTTGAGGTTGGACGTAGGACAGAACAAAATGAATACAGTTTTTGTCAAATAAGGATTAGTTCGATCTTTTGGTGAAATTAAAAAGACATTTAACATTTTTCCAGCTGTTTTCTTTCCAACTTAAAATTTTCGCAGAAGGACTTTGTCTCCGCTGACGACCACCCAGATAAAGGGATACTGTCTAAAATTTACTTTGAAGAGTGAATATAAACCATCATCTTCTACCTCAGCCTCAGGATTATGGTGGTGTTTGGTCTCTCTGAGGATCTGAAGGAGGATCAAAATGCTGAAATGTAAAGTTCACACTTATCTCTGCTCCCTGTGGTTCACCTCACTACTCCTGCTCCAGGTCAGTCTATTTCTGTTCATTTTGTGTTTTTATCTATGTTGAAAATTGACAAATGATGAAGTGGTTTAACATGCAAACAAAGCATGTAATGTCTTTTTGTACAACACATAAGAAATTATGTAATTCATCTAGGTACAGCCTCTTTAACTATGGTGAGCCTGAGCGAAAGTAAATTTGTATTAATGTGAAAATAAAAGTTTGTTCCTGTCTTTCAAAAGTAGAAATCAATCGATCAAATCAACTCAAATCTAAATAAATGTTGTTCCTTTAGTCCAGATCACACATTCAGTCAAATATTTGTTTGTGTTGTGTTGCAAGAGTTTCTCAATTTTAAAAACAAAGCCACAACTTTATGTGGAGAATTGAGCTGCTGTATTTTTTATTATTTTTTTATTTTTTTTGTATTTTATTTTTAAGTTGTACTATTAACTACTGATTTTATCGAGTTTTACTTTTCGCTGAAAACGGAATTGGCTTTTGTTACAGCACATATGCAAATTCAACTGAAGTTATGTAACATTATATTTTTTTAATGTCCAATGTTAGGTCCTGAAATGTTCTAGGTGAATGTAACTGCTCATTATTCTGATTTAGCAGCAGCTCTAAACTCTATGAACAGAACAGTATATGTAACGCTCATATTTCCCTCAATCACCATTTCCTTCTCTTCCTCTCTGTCAGAATCTCCTCCCTGCAGCATTGTTTTTTTCTGAACTCACTGAACTTCATTATCAGTGACAAATGATTCTATTTTCTGTGTTTTATTGTATTTAAGGTCATAGACTGTATTTTTACCAATTGCATGCACATCAAGGACATGCACAGACCTAGAGGTCAGATGATCAAACCCAAAACACACAAACGTTGTAGTTACGCTTCTTCATACAGCTGCAACTAACACAACTATTGATATTTTTACAGTTACACTACTTCTTCATCAACAAATTTGTTTATTAAATGTTTAAAAAAAAAATAACAAAGCAAAAAACAAAACCAAAAAACCAACAACTTTAAGTTTAGAGCATTAAATATTTATTTGCTATTTCCAGGTGAAACTGTTTTGTAGTTTACAAGCTTCTGGAGTAAATCCCAATAAGCCTACAGTTAAAATTATAAGGTTTTTTTATTCATGTTATTATTCTAGTTTATGTCAGTGCAGAGCTTCAGAGACTAAAGTTAACTCAGCAGAAATATGTGAAATAAGTTTTGTTTTACATGGGCCCAAACAGTTTCTTAGCCACAATTTGAAATGGTTGAAGATATTGACCCATTTCAACCTCTAACTTTCTCCTGAAGGAGTGGGTAGTTGGAGTTTAATCTAAGTCTTCTAACAAAGCCATGCTTTCTGTTAGATAAATACAAAATAAGTGAGGAGATTAAGCCATTCGAGTTGGTGCTACTTATTCAGCCAGCAGAAACAAATTGAGGGAAATCGAGGATCCAGTATCATTTGATCGTTTGATTAAACATGCCAGGATTTGAGTCCTTAGCTGCAACAGTTTTAACAGTTACCTCCTTTTAACCCTTTTTTTGTTCATTTGTCTTTTTAAAAAAAGCCTAATCTTATTTTACACCTTTGCTCAAAAATGACATATCCAAATTGAAATAAGTATATCTCTGCAGCTACAACGTCTATTTGAATAAGGGAAGACTTAAGATGTGTAAATATGAGTATATGTGTTACTGGTATAGAGTAAATGAAGATTTCAGACTTTGGGTTCGCCAAAAATAAAAAAGAAAGCCCTTTAGGTTGAGAAGTCCTGTGTAATGATGGAGCTGTAGCTCTAAAACTAAACTATGGCCTTTTTTGCTGCTCTAACAGATTTATCTAGGGAAATAAACAAAGGTAATAAAAGAATTACAACTATTGTTTATCAAGGCAATTTCTGCTGCTGTTCTTTGGTTTCTTTCTCCCTGATGCTTTGGTGTAGCGCATTTTGGCACATCTATGGAATCTGTGGAGTCTCTGCTTTAGTTTGAGCTGTGTTTCGTGTGTCCTGCACAAAGTGTGTGGTATGAAGTTTGATACCTATTTATTTATTTAGTTTTAGGTATTTGAGTTATGTTTGGGGCATGTATCAAACTTTTAAATGGTCTTTTAGCCCAAGTACTGATGTTTAATTTGATGTACGGCATCAATATTTTTTTGTGATTAGTGCATTGTTTCACACTGTGTTTGCAAAATGCTTCTCTAGGGTGCAATAGCCTCCCAACTCTGTGAAGGAACAATACAACTTACCGCACATTCATAACACTTACAATTTGAGTTATTATGCTGTAGTTATTTCTTTAAGAGTACAAAATGTGGGAGCCAGTTTACAAACTCGAGTGTGCATGAGCATGGAGAGGGGAGCTGTACATTTAGACATAATTTGGTGAACATACTGTTGGCAAACGCAGCATACAAATAGACGTCTGACAAATTTAAAGCATTCAGTGAAAACTGGGCATATAATAAATCATCAAACATGCTAACAAGAATGCTGGGCGATTGTAGCTGTGGTTTTAACTTTTATCAGAGGACACAACCCAGAACCTAAGATGAAAATAACAATTTAATTTAATAATCCTTCATCTTTCCAACATTTCAGTGTTATATCTCCTGTCAGGATCTGAGCAGCTCGGCTCCCACAGAGGACCAATCATGTAGTATCGCTGTGTCTAAATCAGAATCAGGACTGGACTCTATTTCAGTGACTGTTAGCACGCCTGGGCAGAACTGTTCCTTCAATGTGACGTCTCTTGACGCCGAAGCAGACAGCACCGAGTGCAGGAGAAGAGATGGGGAGGGAGAAAGCACCTCTGCTGCAATCAGCCAGTTAGAAGTCGAGGATAGAGGAAACAAAGAAGCAAGTGATGTTTTCACCTGTGTGCTGGATCACCTGGAGCCTGGAACCGCCTACCAGCTGCAGATTCAGTCCCAGACAGACAACAAGACCACCAACCTCACTCTGCACACTAGTAAGTCATCATCCACACAACTGATTTTCAACTCAAGGACCACTTCCTTGCTTGCCAGAGCTTTCATCAGAATCATGTGATCTTCATGCACAGATTGTTTTCTTGCGAACATTAAATACATCTAATTACACTTTTTGGAAAATATTAGTTCCATGACAACTGCTGATGAAGATCATGTTATAGGTTTGAAAGCTCCAGATAAAGTGAATAAGTGTACATTCTCTACAGCACCTTCATTTCCACCACAGCAACCCGAACCTAAAGTTAGTAGTGGGGTTAGTACTTTTCCTGCTTAATGTTCCTTTGCCCTGCTGCGTAAATGCAAATCACAATCACATTGTCTGGGGGTCTGGTGTTTGAGTTGTCTGAACATCCAACATGAGATTGTTCGGAGTAACTGCACAACATGATGTAAATTTGTGTATTAATCCCTCATTAAAGGCTCAGTGTAAAACAGGCTGATATTAAGAATTTGTATAAACCTAGTAGATTTGTTCCTAATGTTAAGTGTTGCAGACATTTCAAATGAAAGACCAAGGAGTATGCACCAATATTCACATTTAGTCAAATATTCAGTTGCATTCTACTTTGTTGTATTGTTTCCATCTCCTCTGACCTCTTGTTGTTTGAAGTGAAAGAGCACAATGTGACCTCTATGTTTTGTGTGTGTGTGTGTGTGTGTGTGTGTGTGTGTGTGTGTGTCTCAGAGTTAATGTCATGTAGCTTCCCCTCTCTGGAGCTCTGTGATTAGCTACAGGAACCACTGCCCTGCTGAGAGAGAGTGATAGAGCAGTAAAAGTACATGTAAGAGGGAGTGTGTGAGTGTGTGTCCATGCTGGCCAGCGTCCAGAACAGAAGTTGGACCCTCAGTGTGTATTTCCATCGTGGGCAGAGCTCTCAGGGCTCAGTTATTTCCTGCCTCCATTGTTTCTTTGTTCTGTGGGAAGCACTGGGAAAGGGTGTGAGTGTGTGCATAAGTGTGAGTGTTTGTGTAGGTGTGTGTAGTCGGAGGAAACAGGGTGTTACTGCACCCAGTCGAGTCCTGATGGTAACCTTCTCAGCAATGCAAAACACTTCTACTCTGTCGTTTGTGCTTCCTTATCTTTCACGGCACCCTCACTGTTGGATTCCTCTGATCTTTAGTGGCCACGAAACCTCTCCATATTTAGTTTAGCCTGTTTTAGCTGTTCACTAGTTTCCTTCAAGCTTTAATAATTAATTTACTTTTTACCTCTTCTTGTTCAGCATAGAAAAACGAAAGATGACAAATACGTATTGTCATCCTGTAGAGCGATCATGAGTCTTCTATGACTCCTCTTATGTATCCCCTAATATCCCCTGTTTTAACTCCTAACTGTTCCCCAGCTGATCTCTGGACAGTAGATTTATTAGAAAGAACTACCTGCTGCTGCTGGAAGTGAAAACACTTTCTCAAAGTGTTGGTCGTCTTTCACGTTACATGATACATTTAAAATATCAGAAGATACTCATTTGTTTGGCTTTAATACATGAATTTTTGCTCACCTTAAAACGCCTTTGTCAGCAACTCTGAGGAACCAGGGTCTTGGGCTGGACTTTTATTATTTAGTATTATTATGTATAACTGGATTTTTGATATCGTAATGCACATAGGGAAAGGAGACATCAGAATAAATCAAAGAAAGCTTCATTCAACAGATCACTGTATGATCCTGTTCCACCACCTCCAGGCTCATTTATCACCTGCACAATAAAGGAAAGCAGCAGCAAACGTAGTCGCTCGGTGCTGTGTTCGTGTTTACATTTTCTGTATATCGTCAGTATTTGTTTCTAAATGCTGCAGTTGTGTCGGTAAATTGATGTTTTCAGTTGTGTTGAGCTCATTGTAGAGTCGCTGCTCCTTCAGCTTCTCAGGATGCCACTGGGGTTCCTCCCAGTTCTGGAATTCTTAAATTGACATGCTGTATCCAGAACAGTGGGGCTTTCCCTTTACTGTGATTTATCTGTTATGAACATGTAGTTCAGTCGGACAGCAGGAAGGGACCATGTTCTACTAAAACCAGTTTTCAAATGCAAACAGTGCATTTTATTTTTTTTTTTTATAGGGTAATATGTCCACATAATACGGTGGTGACATCCAGGGGACAGTGCAGCATCACACTGATTTCCTAATTTCAATCTGGATCTGGATCCACCGTGATGAAAACTCTCTCCTGTGTTCGTAACATGAAGTGAACTGAATCAACCTGTGTGTTGTGTGTGTGTATCAGGTCCGTCAGCAGTGAGCGGCCTGGCTGTGACCTCCAGGACCTGCAGCAGCCTGGGTCTGTCTTGGCAGGCCGGCCCCGGCAGGACGCAGCGCTTCAGGCTGCAGCTGTGGGAACGACCTCAGAGTCCGGCTCAGTCAGGTACGTCTGCCTCCAACAAAAAAAACATGACACAGCAGGTTTTATCAGAGTTTGTGATTATCAAAGGCTGCAGAGACCTTTCTCTTTTGCTTTATCAAGTTCATGAGTCGTTTATGAATCAGACTTATTTCTGGAGTCAATCAGGATGAAGTGGACGTTACATTGAGTACAAGTCTCCAACTGAAGCGCCCTTCTCTGGGTTTCGCTGTTCTTGTACCTTTAAACTGAAATTCTGTCCAATAGACGTTTTGTTTACCCTGCTCCTTCCTTTGTCTGCAGGTTTGCTGAAGAACGAGACATTAGAGAGCACAACAACACAACACACCCTCCTCAACCTGACGCCAGGGCGCCTGTACAACGTTACCGTGGTAACAGAGGCCGGCGATCTGCAGAACAGCAGGACGATTGAGGCTCAGACAGGTAGAGATATAGAGCAACAAAGGGAGGGAGGAAAGATGGAAAGAAGTTTTATACCTGAGTCTCTCTCTGTTTTTCTTTAGTACCCTCTGCCGTTTCCAATCTGACCGTCGACTACAACAGGACAAGCGTGTGGTTGTCATGGCAACGACCCGAAGGCGACCTGGATGCGGTTACCATCACCCTGTCAACCAATGGCATGAGCCTCTGGGAGACGACGCTTCCACCAAATGTGACGGAGGTCACGGTGGATCAGCTGACTCCTGGCTCGGCCTATCAGGTCACAGTGATGTCCAAGAGTGGCGAGCTGAAGAACCAATCAAAAATCACCGTCAGGACAGGTGAGTAGTTTTCTTTAAAGTCATATCGTCTTCATTTCTTCTCTTCTCTTCATCATCTCTTGATCCTGTCTTCAGCTCCAGCACCGGTGTCCCTCCTCTCTCTGTCTCCATCCTCCAACGGCAGCCTCCTCCTGTCTTGGTCGCCCCCGGCTGGTCGCTGGGAGAACTACCGGCTTTTCTTGTTTGACGGCTCCAAGCAGATAGTCAGCACCACCCTGGACCGGGAGGCAGTAAACTTCTCCTTCCCTGTGACGTCACTAACACCTGGGAGGTTATACAGAGCTGTGCTGAGAGTGGAGAGTGAAGAACTGATGGCTGAGAGCAGCTGTGAGGGAGCAACAGGTCAGACAACAACAGAAAACAGAAAACTGTTCAGATATTAGACACAAGTAAAGTAAGTGAGTAAAAATAAAAGAGGGAAATATGAAACACTAGAGATAAAAGACAAAATAACTAGAGAAAAGAGCTGTAATCATTACAAAAAACTGCATTATCACTCGTCAAATAGAAATATCACAGTAATACTGCAGTACTGCATATATCAGAAAATTCTGTCTGTCGCTGCAGCAAAGATAATATTTAGAGGAAAACTTAGAAGAAGTCGTTACAGCGACTGTAACCGTAACACTTCAGTGCTCGTCTGCAGCTCCTGCTACCGTGATGGATCTCCACATCCGACATGCAGACGAGACCTCACTCAGCGCCATGTGGAGCCACGCCCCCTCTGGGTCACGTGACAACTACTTCCTGTCCATTCGCCACGGTAACCATCCAGACTTACTGAAACTTCTGTCTACTTTGACAATCAGTAAAAATCCCAGATGCAGGTTGTGTTTTTACCACCTCAGGTTTTTTTACACACTTGCTGTGTTCTGTATCTCATAGGTAACGTTACAATAGATACCAGGGAGGTGGAGCCCAACATGAGAGAGTGCACGTTCAACGTGCTCACACCTGGGAGGTTGTATACCATCACTGTGACGACCAGGAGTGGGAAACTGAACAACTCTGTGTCTTTGACAGGAAGGACAGGTGCGTATCTGTAAATCCACCACAGTGACGTCTAAATGTCCGAAAACAGGAAACGAGTGAACAAAATCGGTGAAGATCCAGAGACTTGACTCAGGAAGATGTTCAGTAAATGTTCTAATGCCAACAGGCTTTAGAGCCTCTTTATCATCCAAACCCCCGATGATGTAGGTGTATGAAGTAACTAGAAAGTGTGTGTTCTAGTTCCCATGGCGTTACGTACCATCAGTCTGAGGAGCTCCGGAGTCAGCAGCCTCCAGGCATCATGGGAAAAACCTCCAGGAGACGTGGACTCGTACACACTGACCCTGCTGAGAGACAGGTGTGTGTGTTTGTTCACGTGTTATTTTTCCAAAGTTGTGTTGACCTTTAACCAACGTGTCCACAAACAACAAAAAAAGATCATCTCTCAGATATGAACAGAGTTGGACCAGGAAGTGCTCAGGAGAGCGAACGGAGTGTTGCACGATGCAACAACAGGTCAAAACTAAAAACTATCGCCACAAGAAAAAACTATCACTCAGTCCAAAGTGATTTGGCTCCATCTTTGTGTATTTTTGCTGCTTTAGGAAGTGTTTAAATATCAAAATCATCACAGCTGAAGATTCTGTTTTCTTTGTCAGTAACCATGTGATCTCAGTTAAACCAAGTGATTAAGTCGAGCTTCTCTTTGAAGAACTAACAAAACCAGATCCAGTATTACTCATTGATCCTGGATCAACTCTACTTTACTTTATCAACTTTACTTCACAGTACTGTGGTTCAGAACTTCAGCGTTCCCGTCGGTTCTTCTTCTTTGCTGATGTCCGGTTTAACACCCGGCGCCCTCTACAGGCTGCAGGTCGCCACTGTCAGCGGAGGGCTTCATTCTGAAACCACCGGTCTGGAGGGACGCACCGGTGAGTCGTTTCAACTTGAGGCTGACTTGAAATTGTATTGTTCTGCAATTAAAGAGTATTTTAATTTGTATTTACCCAAGTTCTATTTTTATTTCAGTTTAATATTAATTTATTTTTGGAAACTTTTATGTATGAGTTGAATTATTATTACACAGGTCTAGTGTAAAGCATTTAATTCATATACTGTACATGCACATTTATACACTGCTGATAAATCCTATAAATAATAGAGAATTAAATGTGAATAGCTCCAAATTACACACTGTAGTTCTCAAGAAACAGGTAAAGTCTTCATTCTTACTTAGTTTTCTCAATTATCTCAATGTGCAAAGGAAACTTAACACTGAGAACATTTCATATAGTTCTTTTAAATGTTCACACTTGTGCTGCCGTGTTCTGTCGGTTTCAGGAACATTTCTATCTGTTGATGACCCAAATGTCTTGAAACAAACCACCTTTGTTTCACTAAATACCCAAATGTTCACAGCTCCTCAATTTCTCACACTACAGACGTCATTGTGTCGCTGATGCTAATAAACAAAATCTGAGTTTCTACTTCTTTAAAAAAAAAAAAAAAATAGATTTATGAAGAAAAAAGCACAAAAATCTGAAAAGTTGAAATTTGTTTTCTAAAGCTGTCGTTATTGTTGAAGAACCCAGAGTTCTCACACACACGATCTCTGTTATGCAACAGTGTTTGATTGCATGTCAGTCTGGATCATATTGTGTAGAGACAATATCCCTCTGCAGGATTTGTGTTTCCCATCAAACTCATTCAACTGTTGTTGACAGGAAAAACTCAGCGACCCTCTGGACCAAACAACCAACAGTTCTCAGACAGAAAACAGGAATCTTGACAGATGTTTTCCACGGTATTCCTGCCATTAGATGTCATTATAACCCAGGCTCTATGAGTGCAGGTGTAGTGGCATTGGAAACCTAGACATATTTGACACGTTTGCCCATTTTCTGTAGAAATTAAATGGGACAGAAAGGGGAGCTTTTTATGCAACAATTTGCTTTGAGCTGCATTAAGACACATGAGAGATTAAATTAGAGAGTTTCTAGAAACTTTGGCGTCGAGCTTCTGATGATCTGAGAGGAGAACAAGATTTTGATATTTTTAAACGTAGACATGATTTCAAGTGTTTCAAGTAATAATTTTTTTGTGTTAATGTTACAAGACTGAAACTGTGAACAAGAACAAATATTTATAAATGTTTCATCATCTTCTACAGAACTTATGAGTTAAATAAGAACAGCGTCAGGTTAACGTGTGTCCCAGTAGAAGTTTATGTGATAAGATCAGAGAGTTTTTAGAACAATGGCTGAAATACCAGAAACAAGTTTAGGAATGTTCCACACAAAGACGCCCTGCTCAAAGGCTTCCTGCACACAAACACACACACACAGCTGATTTTTTATCTTTGTGAGGGCAGCCATGGACTTAACCATGACTGCTGCAGCTACGTTCACATTCAGCCTTAAGGCTCAATTTGTCCAATCGGATCTTGTGTTGATTTCTGATTGTTCATTTATTCAGCTCCTAAACTGCCACATGTGCACAGACTTGGCTAAAATGTGAGCTGCATGTGAACGAGAACAAAATGTCAAATCTCAGTTTTTCTTAAACTGCTGTTATATTGTTCAGTTTTACATTTAGTCATTTGGAAGAGGCTTTTATCCAAAGCGACTTACAAGAGTAGGCATGGTTAGGTAGGTTTTGTCTCCAGAAAGCGTTTCCAGGACCAACAATCGGACAAAAGCAGACTGATGATGAAAATTCTTTCACAGTTTTGATGTAAACTTTGTCCACACATCATGAAACGACGTGTAGCCTCACACTCACACCTTCCTGCTCAGAGCACCTATTGTGTTTCTACAGTTAGTGTCCCAGTTATTTTCAGGTCTGTGTGTCTGTCCACCTGCCAACAAATCAGCACATGAAAACAAATCAGTTAACCTCAGAAGGTTTCTGAATATAGTTTGGAGCTGTTTACACCAGCTGCACCAACTTCACCTGTGAATGTACTTGGAGATGGAGTTCTCCCTGTGGTTACTGATGGGAGTAGTGGTTTCATCGAGTGGGTTCACCTGAGTTTAACGGGTTAAAAAATAATTAGCAAAGTTTTGCTGTAACTTGATGGTAGTTTATTTGTTTTACTTGTGTTGGATTCATTTCTATTAAAGGAATTTTGATACTGAGTTAAAAAAAAAAACAGACGTACTAAAATCACTTTCATCTTTATTTCAGCCCCAGCATCCGTCTCTGAGGTAACCGTTGCTAATGGTGGCAGGTCGGATGCCCTGCAGGTGTCATGGCGACCGGCAGTGGGTGTGGTGAACAGTTACCTGGTTCGTCTTCAGGATGGAAGTCGAACCGTCCACACGCTCTCTGTGTCGCACTCCTCACCGCCTGAGTGCTCCTTCAGCTCGCTGGTCGCCGGGCGGCTATACTCAGTTGTCATAGTGACGAGAAGCGGTAGCTTGGAGAACGCCACCATGACTCAAGCACGAACACGTAAGGACAGATTATATTTTCTAGAATTTTTGAATTTCTATTTTGCTCCATTTGTATTTAATATTAGTCGGTGGTGATTAAATATAACACATTAAATAACACAACATAGAAATACTGCTTAAATACTGCATTTAACAACGTAAAGTACTGTTTCTCCCGATTCACTGTTTAACAAAATAAACTTAGATGGTAAAACTTTGTGTTTTGTTCTCCGTGTTCTTGTCTTGTAGAACCTGCCACTGTGCAGAACCCGACAGCGACTCACTCTGCACGAGACGACTTCCTCAAGGTCTGTTTGAGAACTAGCTCTTTAAGTTTGTTATAAGATTTGAGTGTTGAGTGATTTAGTGATCTTTAATTCAATTCAATTCAATTTTATTTGTAGAGCGCTTTTTACAATTGACATTGTCACAAAGCAGCTTTACACAACCAAAGAACAGTACATGAACAGTGTATGTGTATGAGTCATAATAATGTGATTGTCCCGGACAATCTTTAGACATCTGCAGTTAGGTTTTGACCTGTGTGGGAAACTAAACATCCGTATCTACAGTCCAGTTGATCTTATTGATGAATGAGCCAGAACAACCAATAGATAAACTCGAACCACCTCACAGTTCAACGCTGTAAATGTTATTTCAGTAAATAATCTCCTTGAAAAACTCATTCCGGGTGTTGTTACTAGAAACCTCACCCTTTCTATTTCAGTAGTATCATTTCTTGAGTTGTGTGTTCAGGTTTACTGGCGACATGCAGCGGGAGATCTGGACCGGTATGTGGTTCTGATCAGCTACAATCACAGCGTGCTGCAGAACAAGAGTGTCTCTGCTGGTCACAACGAGTGTGTCTTCTTGTCCCTGACGCCGGGGAGACTTTACACCGTCACCGTGGAAACATGGAGCGGGGACTACGTCAGCAGCGTCTCCACCGACGGACGCACCTGTGAGTCAAAGTTCAGAGAAATGACATAATGTGTTTGATGTCTTGTACTTTGATTGACGAGTTTTTCTGCAGTTCCAGGAGCTGTGGGCAATTTGTCGCTAGGCACCGCCGGAACAGGTGATCTGACAGTCACCTGGACCCCCGCCCCTGGAGATGTGGACCGCTATGAGGTGAGCCTAATATTAAAGCAACATGCAGTTTTACCTTTCTTACTACTGCGTTCACCAGAAGGTTTTCGACTGTGTGGTGAAAAGGTGTTTGGTCCTGTCCTCAGGTCACTCTCCTCTTCAACGACACACGGATTTTCCCTCCGGTCACATTGGGCAGTGAGATGCGACATCACCAGCTGACCTCTCTGACCCCCGGGCGTCTTTATAAGATCGTGGTGTCGACATTCAGCGGACCGAACCAGAGGCCTCAGTTCATCGAGGGACGGACAGGTAGAACTGACTTTGAAATCTCTCAACTCCACATATGTGTGGTCAGGGTGTCAGGAGTCCAGCTGTGGTTGATCCATCCACTCAGTCCTTGTTTCTTATCTCCAGTTCCCAGTGCAGTGGGGAACCTCCACCTGGCTCCTCAACCTGGCTTGATGGACTCAACCAGTGGACTTTTGGCTACCTGGACACATGGAGATGGAGACCTGGACCTGTACGCCATCTCCTTGTCAACCACGGTGAGTCCGACTGCACATACCAGCATCTCTCTGGAAGATAAAGAGTGTTTGACGTAGCAAGACAAAGGGACCCCCCCACATTTAAAATCATGGAACTACTTCTTGTCCCCAGGACGGTTCCATCATTGAAACTCGTCCTGTCCCCAAGCACGTCACCTCCCTGGAGTTCCTGGGCCTGATCCCAGGCCATGTTTATGTCATCACTGTCCAGTCAATGAGCGGGAAACTGATCAATAGCAACACAGCTACCGGCCGCACAGGTGAGGCCTGAATGAACTCGATTCAGTTATTCTGAAATGTGAATCAAACCGTTTGTTTCGATCATAACCGATTACTGATCATCTCCAGCACCGGCCAGAGTCACGGCCCTGCAGGCAGACAATGACCACACCACACACAGCCTGACCGTCAGCTGGGAGAGGCCGGGGGGTGTTTACGATGGCTACACTCTGCAGCTACTGGATGAAGCCGGTGCGCTCGTGGCCAACCGCTCGGTGCCTGTGGAGAGACGAAGTGAGCTGCTGGAGGGTTTGACCTCAGGGAAGCGGTATCGTGTCAGGTTGGTGACGCTGAGTGGAGGCGTCCCATCACTGGAGGCGACAGCGGAGGGACAAACACGTGAGTCACTGCTCGTAAAGAAACAAGGGACATTTATCCAGAGTAGATATGTTTTTACGCTGCAGAGTTTTTCATGGTACATTACAAGAACTAAGATGAATCCGTCTGTCCTCCAGGTCCCGCTGCAGTCAGTAATCTCACGGTCACTTCGACCAACACCTCCTCTCTGTCCTTCTCCTGGCGTCCTTCAGACGGCCACGTTGACATCTATGACCTGTCTCTGTACAGTGTCATCGAGGGCAAGGAGCATCACCAGGTAGGATGATAGAGATACACCATCCCTACAAACATATCACTTAATATTACTAGATTACTTCATAACACCATATAATGTACTGTTTTATTCACTCCACACACACTGATCGTAATCAGCTTCAGGAATGAGAATTTGTTGCAGGACTTTTCCTAATAATCGTAACAAACTGCCTTCATGTGGGTTTCAGGCTGCTGCAGAGATGGTGGACCTGCAGAAAGTCGTTCCAGCTGCAGACAGCTGTGTTTTCTCCGGCCTGAGAGCAGGAAGTCTGTACAGACTGCAGGTGGTGAGCTGGAGCCGAGGCATGAGCAGCGACTCGTCTGTCCTCGCCAGGACCGGTCAGTTATTAGTATCAGTTATTTCTGACAGAAGTACTGACGACTACATCACCTCATCTTCCTCTTCCCATCCTACAAAGACACATTCACGTCCTTTTCTCTGTATTTCACTGTTCTTTTCAACAGCATCATTATTTATGTTTGCTTAAATCTCTTTGTTTTGCTTTTATTTTTCTTCTGCGTCATATTTCTTCCACTTAGTTATTTTCTTTGTTCACCTCATAACACTTAATTTTCTCTCTCTGTTCTCCAGTCCCGTCTCCAGTTTCATCTCTTCAGGTTCAGAGTTCAGGAAGGACGGACACACTGGCAGTGAGCTGGCAGCATGGAGAGGGCAGCTGGAGCAGCTATGAGGTAAACAGACAGATGGCTGACAGCTTTCCCAGTTCTCCTGGAGAATCTCGGAAACATTAAACATTAGTTTCCTATCCAGAGGGAAAATATGATGAGTCCCTCAGCCCCAACAGAATTCTCCTCAGTCTTTTTTATCTTCACCAAAATGTTAACATAACGAATACAAGAGTACAGACACAAAAAACGTTATTCTTTGGACACAGAAGCTCAGAGCTATTGTCCAAAAGTTACTGTTCTCCACCTAGAGGGATGCTGCTGATAGCTTTCTTTCAGTCAACTCCATGTTGGGTCAAACCAGCTCTCTCCTCTAGAACTGTTACAAACAGCGTTTGTAGTTGTTGTAGATAGAAGCTGGATTAAAACGTTAAATCTTGATTTAAGGTGGTGCTGTACGACGTTTCTGGAGCCACTCTGGCAACTCAGATGCTGGGGGCGGATCACATGAGTCACACGTTCCCTGGGCTGGTCCCTGGTAGGCTGTATCGTGCTAAAGTCATCACACACAGTGGGGAACTGACCAATCACATCTCAGCTTTGGGACGCACCTGTAAGTTCAGTAGAACTAGTTAAACTCAGCTGTTTGTTGTTCTTCCTGGAACTTTTAGGACTTTACCAAATTCTTTTATTTCTAATTTCTCTCCCAGCTCCAGAACCACCGACCCACCTGTCTGTCAAACAGGGTCCAACCAATGAGACCATAGAACTGTCCTGGTCTGGCCCCGCCTCTGGAGACTATGACAACTTCAGCCTTCAGTGGACCCCCCCAGACCACCTGTCAGTTACACAGCTTCACCTGACCAGGTGTCTCGTGGGGGGAATGTTTCCAGGGCGACAGTACAACTTCACCTTGATGACTGTCAGTGGGGGCGTGTCCAGGGGCGGGATCATGGTCAGGAGTCAGCCAATCCAGAGAAGTGTCAGAACCAGTAGGTTGAATAAGTTTTAAACGTTGTTAAATGTTTTTAGTTTGAGTAAATGAAGAGAAGTTCATGCTAAGATAACCAGGTAGTATTTGATATTATATATACTTTAACATGTGGAGTTGAAAACCAAACAAGATGAACAGTTTTCACTCACCTTTAAATTCTCCTGAGAGCTGCTGTGTCCTCTGTGATGCAGGTTTATCAGGTTTCTACTGTGCAGACGAGTTTATTAAAACAGCTCCAACATCTCTCCGTGTTTGTCTTCAGTGGGTTTTGTCCTAGTTTAACTGATCAGGTCTGGAAACGCTGCTGTCCAAACTATCAGACTGTAGCATTAAAACCTCCTTTGCAGCCTGTTTATAACCAGTAGATGGCCACCAAACAGAGGCCCTGGATATAGAATGAGAACACGAGCCCTCGTCTGTCTGTCGTTCTCTCTGGTTCTGAATCCATTTTTAATCACAGTCTGCTTGTCTCTGAGGTTTTTGGCTGCAGGGATCAAAACTGATCGCCAAAGGAAAAATCAAGTCCAGAGCCTCAACACACATTTATAAATATGCATAAACTGACCTAGTTTCTTGTTTCTTTCAGCTGAGGTCAGCTGCATATAGACACTGACATGTTGGGACTTTTGCAGCAGTAGCAGCGGATTATGAAAATATCAGTGGAGATACTTTGACCTAATTACTCAAGAAATATCCCAATATAGGATTTCAGTAGATAAATGGTTTCCTCCAAACAGCACCAAGATTTACATTATTGTCCATAAAATTTGATCTGATCTTCTGCTAAGTCACAAGTGAAGCCAACTCTGGATTTAATAACAACCTCAAAGCGGTTTCAGTAGCTGTGGATTAGATCTGAACAACATCCAGGACAACGTTTGGAGGATTTATTGTAGTTTGAAGTCATTCTGTAGTGGACGTACTTCAGTGTTTTATCTTCAGTCTGCTGAATGAAAACAACCTTTAGGGGAAAGAGAAAGCGGCAGAAGCGTCCGACTAGCTGACCTTTCTTTTCCCTTCTCCCTTTGTTTCTTTTACATTTCTCTTTCTTCTCTACTTTTCTCGCCTCCTATCCTTTTCTACTCTCCTTCCTCCACCATTGCTCATTGTTTCCTCCTCGTCTCCTACCCTTTGTCACCTTATCTTCTATCAATTCCTTCTACCCTCTTATCCTTTCCTTTACTCACTCCTCTCTCCTTTTCCCTTCTCTCCTTATATCCTTACTTATCTCTTCTCCTTTCATGTTTTCCTCGTCATATTTTTGTTTTCCTTCTGTCCTCTTATTCTCTCGTAACCTCCCCTCCTTCACTCCTTGTTTCCTTTCCTCCTTCAGGTCCATCTCCTCTGAAATCCATCCACTGTTTCCCAGTCTCGTCGTCCTCCATCTCCTGCTCCTGGTTGCCCCCTTTCTCTGACTTTGATTCCTACGAGATTGAGTGTCGTCGCTATGACAACGGGGAGCTGACCTCTGCACTTAGACTGGTGGAGGGTGTCACCGCGGTAACGCTGGACCACCTAGAGGCATTCAGAAAATACTCTGTGACGGTCAGAGTGTCATCAGCTGGACAGACGAGTCCACCAGCAACACACAGCACTGTTACCATGATTGACCGTGAGTTCAACACACACACCCTCAAGTGAAGTAGTGGAGTCTGGTGTTTAAATAAAGCCTCTGTTTAAATAGGACTGGCCACCTGGGAGACTCAGAACATTTATTCATAAATTCATTTCTGTCTCAAACAAACAAACAAACCACAACCTAGTTTCAAACTACACATTTATTATGTTGTAACATTTTACTGTGAACTATTATAATCATTTTTATCAACACAGGTCTCTCCACCAGGTTCTTACCACAAACATCATGGACAAACATGAACTAAACACAGTCACATATCCCACAGTTATTAGACCCCTGAACTAAACCCAGATGTTAAATTGTACTTTTACTGTTTTTACAAGTCGAAAGATACACAGGAAATTATTATTACTATTAGAGCTGTTAGCATGTAAATCATAATTATAACTTTGCTAAGAAAAAATGTCGTCTCCTGCTACAAAAAGGAGCAAAAGACAATGAGGAACTTTTAGTATGTTCACACACTCCGTCTCTCTCAGTGTCACTTCATATTTTTCCTGTGTGCCCTTTTTCCAGAAGTCACTGTGACCTGAAACACTCTGAAAAGTTTTCCTCTCTGACTCGTTCACTGCCTTTTTCTTCTTTATTTGTTCCACTCGGTTCACGTCTGTCTTCACTTGTGTTGCGTTATAAATCATCCTGACACAACTGGACTGCAGAAAGAAAGAGGCAACTTTTTTTTTCTACTATTAGTCACCGACTTTTTTTTTTGTATTTGCCAGTTTGTACATACAGGTACCATGATGTTATTAAATGTAAACGTTGACTTACTGAGCAAAACATTTCATCTGGTGTCATTTTTACGTCTTGAGCTACAGTGAATATGTTCTGAAAATAGAAATCACAGTAGAAAGTAGTAATAATATCAAGAACGTACTAACATTATATGTTAGTATAAATGAAAGTTAAGGAGCAGAAACACTGAGTTCATTATGGTTTAGGTCTGTTCCTGAATTTAAGTACAAAGACTCAGAACGGTGCGATGAGCCGTTACTTAAAATGTGTCAAATCTCTGTGTGTATTCCAGGTCCACCAGTGCCACCTCCCAGTGTCAGAGTCGGTGAGAAGTCGTCGAAGGTCAAGTCGTCTTCCATCTTGTTCCGTTTCAACTGCTCCTGGTTCAGCGACGCCAACGGAGCTGTGAGATACTTCGCTGTGATCGTGTCTGAGTCTGACGGTACAAAAATAATTCAGTGAAGTACTTTATACTTCTCCATGTATCTGACAGTGGCTGTTAAAAACTGAATCTAATGAAGTAATAACTGATGTTTTATTGTGGATGAAGCAGCAAAGCTCCACCTTTACCTGCTGCTACATCAACCACGTTCACATATTAATACAGTAAAACTTATAATTCATCTATATAACACATTATGAAACGGGCCCTTTACACTGTTTATTGTTAGATACACAGGCTTAAAGGTTAAAGGACACTGATTAGGACCAAACGTTATGAAAACACGTCTATGAATGACTAATATTAACCAGTTGTTGAAAATCCATAAATGCTAAACATCAGTTGTAGGTTGTTGATTAATACATTCAGGTGGAGCAGGACGACAATTAACAGTCAAAGTACCAAGTCCAACCTGAATGTCAGTTTCTCTTCCAGCAGCCAACGAGCTGGTGCAGCCGGAGCAGCGCCACCCTCTGCCCTCGTACCGCGACTACATCCACAACTCCTCAGTGAGGACGTATCAGACCGCGTACTTCCCCAGCCGCTGTCCGCAAGACGCTGAGAGCTCTGCAGGACAGGTAGGACGGGGGCAGCTGTTGTTTATGGAAGTATTCTGGCCAGGAGAGGGGAAATAGTCCTAAATACAAATTTAAAGGATTCCAACTACATTTAGTTTAGTGTTTAAGTTTCATACAGGTGGGGCTGAATGTTTTTACTAAACACAACAACTTTCTTTAAAGAACAAATTGAAACTGACAAAAATAAATCAAATTAATAACCCCCCCCCCCCCCCCCCGACTGTTTTTAATATTTGTTGTTGTTGTACGACTTGATTAATTCCAATAACTGATCAGGTGGTGGAGGTGAACCTGGGGGCAGGAGGAGACCGGCTGGGCGGGGCCTGTGATCATTACCATGATGATGACCTCTACTTGAGTGACAGCTATGGTTTCTGTGATGGGCCGCTGAAAGCCAAGACATCCTACAGGTAACATCCGAGATGCCTCCTGCAGCAGGTGACGAACATGAAGCTGATGATCGGACTGCAGAATAAAGTGTGTGTGTGTGTTTTTAGGCTGAGTGTTCGAGCCTTCACCAAACTGTTAGATGACAACAACAGAGAGTTTCTTCAGCCGCTCTTTGCAGACACTTACTTCTCTGCACCGATCAGGACACATGCAGGTGATTAACACACACACACACACCTGATGTGGTTAGAATATTTGAGACAGGAATAAACATTATTGATTCTTTCTATACAGTTACAAAACATCAAATGTCCCAGTCTAGAAAAGTAGTTTGATATAATGTAATGTTTATGTAAAGTCATAGATCAAATAACATGTAGTCATTTATGAGATGCTTTATCCAAAACAATGTACAAGTGAGGAACAAGGCAAGCAAACAAAATCTAAGTCAAGGAGACAACACAGCAAAGCAGAGTGCTGTGAAAAACGTGTTTGTGATTCAAGAGATACGAGTAGACAAGTCATTGTTTCCCAAAGGAAGATGTGGCGTCCTTGCTGGTTGTAGAAGTGTGGTTGACCTCTGTTGTTGTTGCTGCTGGGACTGATAGTGTACTAGTTACCTGACTATGTGTCATTTGTTTTAAGAATGTTAATGTATGACAGGCAGTCACACACTGTGAAACGTAACTTATATTGTACTGGAAACAGTCAGTTGGTTTCAGTCGGATTTAGGAATCAGACAGTGTTAATGACAAGAGTTGGTGTTGCTCTGTTTGATGATCTGTCCTTTGATTCAGCTGCACTTCACAGCTGTTGGTGGTAGGGTGTTGTATCAGCAGTCTAATTGGTGTGCTCCAGGAGGACTCTACCTCTGGAGGTCAGGTTTCTCTAATGCACTCTCCTGATTGTGGTCACCAGAATTTCTGTGGACACACACCTTTAGAGATTCAGCTGTCTAGAGGAATCTGACTGTAACCTGTTTACTTCAGTGACAGGCTGAGAAGGTGCAGTAGAGAGTACCGGTTAGCTGTTTGGACGTTGGTGTGGTGTCTTACGGTGTCCTTGCTCGGTGGACTCGCGCAGGTAGACTCGCAGGTCTTTACCCAAATAGGTCTTCACACAAAGAGGGCTGAACATGGGCTGACGCTTCCGCTGACGCTCCAGCACCCATGCTGTGTCATAAAGGACCCTAATTGGCCACAGCTGCCTCCACCCCTCGTCGATCACAGCTGAGAACGCTCTGTCATCACCACACTCTCTACCTACAGATCCCACAACGTAATGAAACAGACTAACAAACAGGCTCAATCAGCCGACTCAAGAAATGAAAGAAACACTGCCAACAATAACAAACACATTCCAAACTACCCCGACTCATTCTGTAGATCTCCCGCCCTAGTTTGGTACTTGTCAACTTCCACATTTCATAAACACAACGTCATGTCCACAGTCTTTTCTAATCAGCATTTTAATAACACGCAAATGTTTGTTCAAATCCCATCACAGAAGGAACCTTTCTAGACAGGGTGGTGAGTTCGGATCCTAATGAAGGCAGCAGACATGTTTGTGTCTCTACTTCACTCCCTCTCGTGTTGTTCTTCTCCAGAGCCTCTGAGTGGCGTCGTCGAGGGCTTGAGTGCTGGGATGTTTCTCCTCGGTATCATGGTGGCCGTCGTCTCGCTGCTCGTCTACAGACAAAGGCTACGGAAAGTGTGAGTGCACAGACACGTCATCGCCCCTTGTGACAACACATTACCACACTGGATTTCTTAATTATTACGTCTGTGGCACTGATCCACAGCATGACGCCCCCAGTAGGTTTTCAGGGAGGCTCAGACAGATTCTCAACATTCCCACAGCAATGGTAAAGATCACATAAAAGCTCATGACCAACACAAGCTGACAAATCAGATATGAGCGTGTCCTCACCAGTAGAGGTCAGAATCATCAACAAGCTTCTTAGCTCAGTATTTTAGGGTTGTGACTGACAATCACTCTCAAATATCACTGGTGCTGGTTCTCCTGAATACTTCCTATGGTTTCTGACCATTCAAGACTAAATTTGCTGATATAACGTAGCAAAAAGCATAAAGTCATTAGTGAATAGGAAAATTCAATTGGCTGACAAATCCTTGCTGATTTACTGTAACAATAACTCATTACTCATAAGTTATCAGTGGTCAGTTCCAACTTCATGAACTGTTGTTCAGAGTCACTCCAACATTCTGACACAAACAATATTAGTCATGTGAGGTACGGTTGAACTCCGTACATTTCTTGTGTAAACAACAAGACAGAATTAGAAGCTACATCAGAACAGAGACACTGAAGAGGATCAAACACAGTGAAAGTGTATTGGGGTGAACAAATACTGTGCTGCTGCCCTGTGTAGTTTGGCTGCACATATTGTCTAATGGATGGTTGTGTGTGTGCGCGCACTTCAACAGGGCTGTGCAGGAGAACCCAGTGATGAGGATGAGTATGTGGAAAGAGGTTCCAGCTTCAGGGATTTATATGGGCGTCAGGAGGTGAGTGTTTCATCATTCTCCTTCCGTATGACAGACAAAGACACAGATTAGTTTCCAGTGTGTCAGTGTGAAGTATTAGTTTCCAATAATGTGTTTTCTCCCTCTGAGTACTTCATCATTCACCCACCGTCGTCCACAGCATCCAGTCATTACTGTTTGTGCTTTAAAAAGGAAACAACATAAAACATGCTGAATTGTGTTATTTACGTGCTGTTAATTTTGGCTGGAAATCCCAAATGGGCCCTGTTGTAATTTAAATTAGCTGCATGTTGTACCTGCTCACCTTAGTTACATCAGGTGATTTGTCCTTTTTACACTTAAACCAGAAATGGTTTAGTGGACATAATAATACAACTACAAGTTTTGATCAACAGTTTAGTTTCCTAAATTCATTGGGAATTATCAAGTAAAGTAATTATGACTCATTCCAACTGTTTCTATGAACTACACTCAAACTGAACTTTGCTGTAATGCTCGTATGAACAATAATAACTCTGTCTCTCTTCCTGCTGCAGTAATCGTCGGGTCACCAGGTACGAGTCTTTGTTCTCCTCTCACACTGTTTCATTAAATTATACATTTAATAATTTGTAAACGTTTTCATGGCCAACACCTGTCTGTTTCTGTCCAGTCCCATCAAATTGTGCCACTTTGAGTCCCATCTGACCAAACTACAGGCCGACTCCAACTACCTGCTGTCTGAGGAGTTTGAGGTAAACGATGCTTTATCAGTAGGAGCTGGGCAACTGGACCAGAACACAGCAGCCTTTAGGTTCATTCATGAATCACCTGTGATTTAACTGATTTGATTGTAAGTTCACAGCCTAAGTCATTTGGTTGTTTGTCTTCTATCTGATTCAGAGATTCTGATTTAACTTTGCAGCGTGACCAACCTCACTGTTTGTTTTATGGCAAATGTATCAGGCCATGAAGGTTGTGCAGCTGTTTTGTGGAAATCTGCTGCTCTCTGACCAACTACATGACAATAATTTGTCTCAAGACGGCGCTAATTTTGGTGTTTTCCAGGATCTGAAAGACGTCGGCCGTACGCAGACGATGGATGTCGCACGACTGCCAGAAAACAGAGGAAAGAACCGCTACAACAACATCCTGCCATGTTAGTACCACTGTGTGTGAGACAGATGGAGAAAATGTGACACTTAAAATTCTATTTATGAAAACTGTCAGTTATTCCTTCCGTCAAGTGATGATGTGTGGGGGGGGCAGTCAGGATGAAAAGCATTATGATAACATCGTTAACAGCTTTAATTAACTAGATGGCACCTGTTCCCATGGTGACAGTGATGTTGGCTCAAGGCGATCAAGACATGAATTAAATATTCTGAATATGAAGTAAAGTCCCAGCAGCAGTTAAATATTCATATTTACGATGGTCTGTCCTTTCCTACCACTATTTATTTTTCTGTCACCGTCACCCTCCAGACTGTTTAATTCTGCCCCCCCCCCTTTACTCAGCCTGGTGTGTTTCAGTTTGTTTGACGAATCCTTACAGAAAGCATTATTTACTAATGTTGTCTTTGAAAATCAAATTAAGTTTGCAGTTTTATTTTTAATTGAGAGTCAGTCATGTGGAACTGAAACCAGTTTTCTTTAGGAACAGAAAAGAAGGTGACATTAAAATCAGCAGCTCCATTATTAACAGAGGAGAGACAGAAACCTCACTTATAGTAAAACTAATCATTGTTTCTGCCTCTTCCGTTGAGTCACAGCTGAACCTCTTCACCTCCTCGTTTTAACAACTATTCTCTTATACCCAGAAATGAACAACTAATAAATCTGAGCTAAAAATATCTGCTTCAGTCATCAGAACGGTAAACTCAGTATCTGTGGGTTTGTAGTAACGTTGATAAGAGGCGACATCTTTAGATTTATACTCGTGGCTGTGTAAAGTCTAAATGGTTGTCTGATAGTAATTGTCTATTTTCAGTTGGGTTTATATTAAATTCCAATTTCACATTTTGCAACAGGAACTAAGCTGAAACAAACTTGTTAAAATCATAATATGTCACAGTTTATCCAGTGAATTATTAAATTAATGTTTTTTTCTTCTAGATGATTCTACCAGAGTCAAACTGTCGTACCTAGAGGACGACCCCTGCTCCGACTACATCAACGCCAGCTACATACCAGTACGTACACACACGTTCCACACAGACACCCTGAAACAAACTGTAGTAAAACCTCTCTCCTCCGTGTGCAGGGTAATAACTACCGCAGGGAGTACATCGCCACCCAGGGCCCACTGCCCGGCACTAAAGACGACTTCTGGCGGATGGTGTGGGAGCACAGCGTCTACAACGTGGTCATGGTGACTCAGTGTGTGGAGAAAGGACGCGTAAGTGGATCCTAATAAGTGAAATAGCTGTAGCCGATCACCATGAATCTATAATTTATCAATATGAATCTAATCACAAGCTGTAACGTTAGAAGAAAAGTTTCAACAAAGCCTTTACATGTGTAAACGGGGTGTTTACAGGTGAAGTGTGATCAGTACTGGCCTGCAGACAGAGAACCTCTGTACTATGGTGACCTGGTTATTCAGATGCTGTCTGAGTCCGTGCTGCCGGAGTGGACCATCAGAGAGTTCAAGATCACATCGGTACCTAGTCCATTTGTCACCAGTTCAACTATAGTAAAGAAGTTATTAGTTTATTAGTCAATGATCGATTTATTTTGTTTGTTCTCACAGGAGAACAGCTGTAGTTACCCTCGGGTGCTGCGTCACTTCCACTACACTGTGTGGCCTGATCACGGAGTGCCAGAGAGCACACAGTCCCTGATCCAGTTTGTCAGGACGGTCCGAGACTACATGGACCGATCACCCAGCACTGGAGCCACAGTTGTGCACTGCAGGTAGGACTGTGTGTGTTTATTCTTAACTCCTGAAGCACTGCTATAAGAACAAATAAGCAAATCAGAAGAAGCAACAACAACAACAACAACCACCCTGCTAAAACTTACACTGCTAACTTTGGACCAAACCGGGGATAAAACACATGCACAGAGTTTTTCATTTGAAATGTAAAGACTAATCAAATAGAACAGACTTGAACTCACGATTGCTGAATAACAATAATAATGACAAAGTTAAAAATAACTGAAATCCAAATCACAGGATTCATTCAAATGCTGTTGTACATTAATCTGGAAGATAAGTGCAGTTTCTCTCTGACTGTGTGTTCAGTGCTGGTGTCGGGCGCACAGGAACATTTATCGCCTTGGATCGGGTTTTGCAGCAGCTGGACTCTAAAGGAACCATCGACCTGTACGGCTGTGTGTTTGACCTCCGTCTGCACCGTCAGCACATGGTCCAGACTGAGGTACACCACCCACACTGTGCAGTAACCTTCTGCCTTTTCAACTAAGTTGTCACAAAATTGGAGCCACATTTACGTCCACGTGATTAATGTCTTTACACTAAAACCAGGGCTCAGACACCAGAAGATACTGAATAGAAACATCACTTTAAACATGCTGCATTTACTGTAGAGTAGTCAACAACAGTATCAATTATAAAGTACGATTTCTGTTTAAGGTAACACACATAACCTCATCTACACAGTAAAATCTGGAAGTTGAGTCACGACAAGTGGACTTCCTCTTTGTCAGGTCGAAACGTTTCACTGCTCATCAAGTAGCTTCTTCAGTCTGAAGACAGTTGGTCAGAGACACTAATTAATGCTGCAGGTTGGTTCACTCCACCCCTCCTGAATAGACTCGTTAGATGAAACTAAGGATGTGATGGTCCCACCTCTGTCCAACCCCTCTTATCCCCTAAAATGGGTCGTTAGGTGAGTCCAACCTGGTGCAGCTGTAAATCGGGTGTTTCTGGGGATGGATGAAAGGGCAGCGCGATAAACAGAACACAGGTTGTGTCCAAGTCCTCCATGTCTGTTGATTTGCACATGCAAGGCTCCCCCCTCTCTCTCTCTCTCTCTCTCTCTCAAACTGCTGGTCTTCTCTGTCCAATATGTGAACATCACTGTCCTCATCTTTAAGATGAAGGTCCACAGCTGATCCAGGTCCTGAGGTGTTACTCCAGCTGTTTGGTTTCTCCAGTTTACAGCTCAGAGCATGTGTTTTGGAGTCTCTGCCTGAATGTGTTGGTGGCTTTGAAGTAGACAAGCGTGTTCTTCTGAAAATCCTTTTCAGCTTCTCTGAAACCCCAGCCATGTATGGAGGGACCAGGTTTTGCAGATGACTTGTTGGGGTCCACAGGTCTTAGGAGCCATCTTCAGATGCCCATCTCTCTTCCTTCTTAGGGAGGGGGAGGTTTTGCGCTCTATGGTTCAGGGTCCTAACCCCACCTCCACAGAAGCCCAATTGAAGAGAGAGAGGCATCTACTTCAAACCCACCAACACATTCAGGCAGAGACTCCAAAACACAAGATGAGCAGTATAGTGTCTTTGGTCCAGTGAAGACGCTCTGAAACGTTTCGACCTGACAAGGAGGAAGTCCACTTGTCGTGACTCAACTTCCAGATACTTCACTAGTCCAAAAAACGGTTTACACAGATACATTAAAATACAGTGAAGCCAGAACCAATACTGGTCATGATCAAAGCTAAACACAGACCAAACTACATCTAGAACCCCAACTAGTATTAGATAAAACTAGGACTACAAATCCTGACAAACTCAGCATCACTGACACAGATACAATTAGATCTACAACCACGGTTACAATCAGGTGAACCAGTTCTGTCCAGGAATAAACGTCACTAAAAACAACACAGTGTTGAAATAAGTATCTTATCTACTTACTCAAGTCAAATAAGAAAAACAAATGCACGTCTAAACTCACCCTTCAAACTGATTTCTGTGTGTTGCAGTGTCAGTATGCCTTCCTGTACCAGTGTGTTCGAGACGTCCTGAGAGCCAGAAAGCATCGCAGTGAACAGGAGAATCCTCTGTACCCCATCTATGAAAACTTCAACCCTGGCTACTGTCGTGGTGAGACTAGCACAAACACACAATCCTAAACCTTTACATCTGAAAAATCCTAAATACTTCTGGGCTGTGAGCTGTAGTTCCAGGATATTTAGGCCAAACATGCTGAATCTCAGGAACTACAGCTTACAGCCCAGAACTATTTAGGAATTTTCATATTTGTGGATAAAAAGGCAAACTTGGAGCATGGACCGCTGGGTGATAGAATGACCTCATTAACAAATAAGGATTCAGGGTCACGGTGAGGTGACCATCTCTACACAGACGGGACCGAAAAATCAAAGTCTGCTCACAGTTTGTGTCAACACGAGTCGGTGACTGTCACCGTATCTGTTTTTTAAAACTGAAGTAAACACGTCGTAATAACCTGATCTACATTAAATCCACTGCAAACAGAATATTTAACTCAGTTTGCTAATGATCAATTTATATTACATCAGTGGTTCTAAAAGTCAGTCCCCCTGTCCTGTTAGTTTCCTAACAGCTGATGACCTGGACCACATGCATCTTACAGCTTCTGACTGAATACACCCGATCCAAGTCATCAGCTGGGACTGTTAGGAAACAATCAGGACAGGGGGACTGACTTTTAGAACCACTGTAGTAAACAAAACACCACATTAATCAAGATGTTTTAATCTTTACACAAAGTAAAACATTAAACTAATTTTACATTTATCTCTTCAGATTTCATCTACACTGGACGCTGAACAGACGATGACACTTCCTGATCGACAGAAACTTCTCCGTTAACCTTCGTCTAGCTACACGTCAGAAAACGGACGAACCAGCAACAAAAGCACAAATGAAGAGATACTGGTTAATATTTACCATTTCTCTCCAGTCCTTTAATTTTTGCTTTCTACATAAAGTTCTTGATATTTTCCAGTATGTTATGAAAACTACAGAAAAGAAATTAAAACTAAAAATACTTTGAGTGTAAACGGAGAACATTCTATATTTGATATAAGAACAAACTAACAGGTAAATTAGTATTTTAGTGACCTGTTGTCCACATTTCAGAATTAGGTGTCACAAAAATTGGAAAATAATTTGGAATAACCTGAAGATATTGATAAGTGTTGTTCTCAGATTAAAAATATCTGATCTGATGTTTGCAGCTCATCAGTTATCAACATCTTCAGAAGGAAAGAGCCATCTATTTTTATACAGTCTGTTAATTTTGTATGTTCTCACTCACTGCTCCATATAAGCTGTTTATTTAAAGACTTACACATGTTGCTGTATGTAAATATTGATGTAATACTTTTTTATATGATAATGAATAAATGTTGAATTTCTTGCGTCATGTAGCTGCAAGAAATTATAACCTGCTGTATTCAGACATAAGCTGCGACTACTGCTTTTAGAGTTTGTTTCTAAAAATAAATTCTATATGACACCATCTAATATAGTCATAAGTTGCTTAATCTTAAATGAATTTAAATAATTGTCCGTATACTAAACACTATTTTTAAAATTAAGTGGAGTTCTGTTATATAATTTAGAGGATATCAATTTTTGCTTTATTGTTACTATACCTGAGTAGTTTATTTTAAAAAGTATGAACAAAATAAATCAGCTTTTTTATTTTATAAGTGGGAAAATCCACATCTAATTTGAGAACTATTTGGTAAACCCTGTGTGACTCAACTGCTGGATCATTTTATGAATTATATTTTATTAAATATTTTGAATATATTAGGTGCAGTTGACCAGTCCTGACAGATTGTATAAAGCAGTTTTTTTTTACCTTGCTGTAAACTGGATCACAATTAAAAATGCTGCCAAATTATTTCTGTGTTTTTTGTAAATTTTTTCACAATAATTATTCTACGCTTTTCTAAACATATTTACTGGATTTCTTACTGCATCTTTACATTTAAACTTTTCCATAATTTATTATAATAAACATGAGAATTTCATAGTTTTAAACCATTAGAAGAATTTCTACATAACTTATATACATTATGTGGAGATTAGATTAGATTAACATTTATAGCCTTTACAGAATATTTCACTCTACCTGTGATATATCCATACATTTACAATTTCATTCTTTTTAGCTTCATAATTATAACTTTGATAGTGTTTAAGCTTTTTAGATAAATTTCAAATTGATCACTTCAAACCTTTGTATTAGTTTTGCTTTTCTTAAAAACATTAATAGATTTCTGTACAGTTCCAAATAAATCCTGAGAATTTCAGAAGTTAATTACAACAGAGATTTTGTTTCTTTGACCTTTATAGTTTGTTTACTTTAAAAAAACTAATGACAGACATTCTTTAGTTCCAGTTACTTCAGAGTTAGAATTAAACACTTTTCTTTTGTTTTCTATTATTGTTGAACATCTCTAGGTTTTGGGCTGTTTGTTGGACAATTTTAAAAACATCAGCTTGAATTATTTTTCACTTTTTACTGGACTGTTATAGAGAAAAAATATTATTACTATTATAAATATTATTGCTGGTGAAACAATAATTAAAACTGATCATTTAATTTTCAAAATAGTTTCAGATAATTCTTCCGTTGATTAATTAATTGTTAAAAGTCTTGTAGAAGATTAACAATCAGCAGCACGATGGATTTGATTAAAAAAGGAAACAAAGGAGATCTATTCTTGTACTTTTCTTTCTGCCACTCCTCACTCTATCCTGTGTGTCTAATCAAAAAGTCTGAATCTTCCACAACACTGATCAGTTTGACGACTTCCACTAACGACCACTTTTTCTGAGATAAAACAACACAACCACTAAGAACTTTATCCGTTTCTACTCTGCATTTGTGGAGCTGATTTTCAAACTTCTGATTTCCATATTGAGCTAGGGCCGGAGCAGAACTGGGTCACCCAGATACAGCAGCTATCAGTAGCTTAAAAGAGGCGAGGAGCCCTGATCCAAAATCCCTCAGGACCCAACATCCAGCTCATCCTCCAATCTGTCCTGACTCAGGTTTACACAGAAGCAAAGTTAAAAAACAACCCAACATCCCGAGAGCTTCGTGTCAGTCCTGACAATGCACTCAAAGACGAACGACAGATCCAGACGTTGACTCCTCACATCCTCACCTGGTTTTTTGTTAAGCCTGACCTATTCTGAACCATAACTAATTTTCCCGTTGATATCAACATTACACCTAATATTTTCTAACTCAATACCTAGTAACACTGCAGCAGTGAGTAAAAGTAAAATAGTACTGTAGTACTACACCACTTATAATTGTTTCATAAAAATTTAACTGCTGTCACAAAAATTTTATTTTCTGTACTATTTGTGTTGGCAATGACATTTTTCTTCTTAGCTGTCGCCGGGAACATTACATTTATTTTTTTATTGCTTTTGTTGGTTCACTGCTGATAAAGTTGATCAAACAATAGTGTTTCTGTTTCAATCCTTTGGTTTTATCTTATTGCTGCTAAAAAGAAATTTCCCACAATTGTCAGTATATATAGCATTTTTAACATAAAACCTTCTTTAAATTTTACCTTGAACATTTTTAATTTTTACATAAATAAGTAGTTTTACACCAACCAGGTTGTTTTTGTTTCCACTAAGGATCAGATTAAAAGCATTTATTAGATCTGTCTAAATTAAAAAACTCTACTTTTATACATGTTTTTAAGGGTGTGCTGTGTTTCCTGTCTTACCTGTCCAGCAGAGGTCTCAGTGCGTTGGTTTGATGCTCTGATGGTTGTGGATCTATGTGTGGGTGTAGTTGAAGGGTGGTGCTTCTCCGGCTGCAGGACGTCACCGGCTGTCGAGAGAGAACAAGGAGAAAACCTGTGGTTAAAATTCTGATACCCAATCAGAATCTGTTCTATTCGCCTGGTTTGCAAACACACAATCTGGACTTGATGAATAAAAACAGGGCGAAAGTTGAGAATAAATAATGAAACACAACAAAACTAAAAATGTATTTACAAGCAGTTATGGTAGTGAACGAAAAAGTAAAAGTTAATTTCCCTCTACAGCTGATAAAACTGTTTCTGTGAGACACATCGACCTCTGAGCGTAACACGAACACACTACTACATAAAAGTATTTATGCTACATCACAACATTAAAAGCTGAATATGAGCCTTTAAGTCCGACTTTGTCCTCTGACTATCGTTACTCATCTTACTGCTCAACTTTACAGTTGTTACACTAACTGATTTTAAACGATCAGTTAGTGTAACAGACGTTTTACAATGTTCTCACTGGTTGTTGCAGCTTCTCTCTGTATGATTTTAACTTCCAACTGAAGGAGGATTTAATGACAGTCACAATCAGCCCAATGATCCAAACGTCTGCCTTCACAGAACTCAGCCTCTTTCTTGCCGTTGACCTGAAGCTGAACTTGGCCTAATAAAACTATTTTTTTAAGGGAAACTCGTTCTCATTCCAGTCGGCGCTTCCTGGCAGTGATTTATTGCTCTGAGATAGTGGTCGAGTCTGGTCTGAGTTTTAATGGTGGTGCAGAACATTACAGAGCTGACCTTTCAACAGCACCAGGATCAGAAACACTGACATTTTATATTTCTTACTTTTCACACACACTGTTACCTGGATATTACAGAGACATTACCAGAGAAGATCATTTGAGCTCAATCCCCTCGTCTTTTGTCAAATAGAGGAGCTTAAATGCGCAATAGCACTAATAATGTAATATAAGCTGAGCCAACATCTAAAAAATGCTGTAATTCAGTCTGCAAATAAAAAAAGTGATTTAGTGTGTCAGGTTTAAAGTCTGGTATTGATTAAGAGTCAACAGTTTCTTTTCAGCCAGGCTGACAAAGAGTCATCATTCTGTTGAGCCTCAACTCTCTTTACTGCTAAAATTATAATTATAACTATGCGATCAAAAAGCTGTGCTCGGACTGATTCTTTTCACTTTATATATGTCCCCCTTAGGCAATATTATTAGGAAACACTCTAAATTTCCATTGTTATCCAGATGATACCCAGCTATACTTATCTATGAAACCAGAAGAAACTAATCAATTAGCAACTAATCAACTTCAAGCTGCTTAAAAGACAAAGACCTGGATGTCCTCCAATTTCTTTCTCCTAAATCCAGACAAGACAGAGGTTATACTGTTAGGGCCTAAAAATCTCAGAGACACTATGTCTAATCACGTTCTCACCCTAGATGACATAAAGTTGGACTGAAGAATCTCAGAGTTATAGAACTACCACCTGAGGAATATTGTTAAAAGTAGGAGTGGACTATTGTAATTCATTATTAATAGGATGTCCCAATAACTCATTAAAGAGCCTCCAGTTAATCCAAAATGCTGCAGCCAGAGTTCTGACTGGAATTAGTAAGAGAGATCATATTTCTCCTACCTTAGCTTCTCTCCATTGGCTCCCTGTTAAATCCAGAATTGAATTTAAAATTCTTCTCCTCAATTATAAATCCCTTAATAATCAGGCTCCATCTTATCTTAAAGAACTCATAGTTCCATATCTTCCAAGCAGAACTCTACGTTCTCAGACTGCAGGTTTACTTGTGGTTCCTAGAGTTTCCAAATGTAGAATGGGAGGCAGAGCCTTTAGCTACCAAGCCCCTCTCCTGTGGAACCAGCTCCCAGTTCAGGTTCGGGAGGCAGACACCCTCTCCACATTTAAGACTAGACTTAAAACCTTTGCATAGTAGTAGCAAAATTGAACAGTAACAGAAAAAGACATTTGATCCTACTGTGATTTAGTGTAGTACTAATAACTATATTTTTCAAAAGACTAAATTAAGATTGGAATAAAATATGATAAAGTTTGACTAAATTGAAGTGAAATGTATATATCTATATACTAGTTTACACATATTAATAATAAAAAAAATGTTGGCACTGGATCCAATTCTCACAATACACCCTGATGTTCACAATTTAAATTAATCTAATTGTAATTGACATAATTTACTAAAAGCCGCAAATGTGAGTCATTTTCAATATCTTTTTTTTAGTTTAAATCTTTTATTTAAAATTATATCACAAGTAGCATTTTCTCACAGAGAAAAAAGGACTAAAATTATACATCGGTTCTCAAAAAAGCAACAACTAGGCCTGTAAATAACTACACTTTTCCTTATTGAATAATGTGCAGATTATTATCTCAGCTGCATGATTATTTTGTCAAAATGAAAGAAACAACCAAGCTTTTAACAGCTCAAGTTGACGTCATCGTGTCGTTTAATTTGTCAGTCCATCAGTCCAAACATCTCTGGTATAAACTAACACGCACTGAAAAGGGGCAGATTTTCACATTTGATAAACTCTGATAACTTATCACGAAACAAATGTTTGACAGCTCTGTGTGTAAAACAGCAGACACAACATGTTTTTATTCTCTCCTGTGTATCATGCCTCCGTTTGGGAACCACTACTAAGCGCAGCTCTTGTTTAAAAGACAGTTTAAGGTTATTTTAGGTGTTTCTGTTCTATGTCAGCACTGAGGAGAGGATAGCTCTAGCTGATGTACTGCTCTTAATTAAGTTCTCGTTCTGCTGATGGCAGTGTTGTTCATATTTATGGGCTGGAGAGAAGAGTAAACGGCCTCAGAGGAGAAAGAGTCTTCAGTCCATCCAAACACTACATCAGCTGCTCCCACTGATCGATGTTTGTTAAAATGAGAGACGATTAAAGCTGAAGGAAGACGGCGTCAGTAAGACACCACTGTTGTAGAGGGATTAAATTTTATTCATCCTGAGATGAGTGCTCAGTTTAGCAGATGCATGTGGGTATGGTGTTAAAAAACAACTGTTAGAAAATGAAAGTAGTGACTATGGCTGTGTGATGTATCGTCTATGATAATATCTTCAGTGTTGTTTATCACTCACTTTCCAAAAAACAAACAAAACACACTTTGAGAGTCGAAACATTCACCCTCTCGTGTACTTTAGCAGAACAGTTTAGTTATAGCTGCAGTGAGCTGGTATAACATGGACGTACAGGGTCACAAGCACAAGCTAAGCTAAGCTACTGTAGCTGGATAAAACAGCAAGACTGACGTTACAAATGAAAACCAAACATCACTAGGAGACAAAATCCAGACACCATCAGCCTTATAGTCTACTGCTTCATTACATTTAATTACCATCCTCACTCACATGGAGCTGGTTTGGCTTCAAAAACACGAGATGACAGCTTGTTTCACCGAATGGGAACCAACACTGCACGGGAATGGTAAGAATATGAAAATCTTCTATACGAGGCTTAACCAGCCAATGTACCAACGTGAAAACATGGCAAACAAATCCTAGTATCTATCGGTACAGTCTTGTAGCAATAGATACTCAGACAGGCAAAAAGTCTTATTGGTGTGTATTGAGCCCATGATTCAGCAGATGATACAACTGTAAAGTCCACATACGTCAAAGTTCATTAGATTCATAGTGTTACTAGAGTAAACTTAGCTAAAATAGAGATAAGGATGCTGTCGGTGTTTAAATCTTAAAAGACATGATGCAGATTCAAGCTGGTCACAGAGCTTTTGAATAACTGAGACCTAAGATAAAAAATGCCAGACAAAAAACATTTCATTTGTCCAAATGCTGACACATAAACTGCAGAAGAAAAATGCCCAGATCATTTTTTAATCAATCTCACACACTACAACGTTCATCTTCACTTTTTGTGATTAAGGCTAACATTTAATGTTGTGTGTCATAAGAAACACGTTTTACATTTGATCCTTTGCTTTTCCAGCACACAGTAAGATCACCTGCACTTTAGGTGATGTCTGTCTTATATCTTAACACAGTTTCACCACTTTTTACATGACAAAAACACAAAAACACCTAAATATGGAGCAAATCTTCTAAACTAAAACAACAGCAGCAGATTTTCTGCAGTCTGGAGGTTGTTTTTCCAGCAGGAAGCAGAAATATTTTATACAAACAGATCCAAACAGAAAACTCGTCCAAAAACTAATGAAAACCTCCAACAGACACCGAATTAATGTTTCAGTAACAAATGACAGCAGCTCACAAAAAGTGTTTTAAAGCAGCAGAAACCTCTGAAAACAGCTGCTGAGCAGATTAAACATCCGCCAGCGTCACAGAGCGGAACGTTTAAGCTAACGTTAGCTAACGTTACCCAAATAAACTACATATTAATAAATACATAAATAAATAAACAAACAAATCTTATTTATATTACTCACTGTTTTTCGACGTGAAGCCAGCTCTTTCCTACCGTCTGAAGCCGAAATGGGCCATGTCCAAGTCCAAAACCATCACGAACACCTGCTGCTGTCTTGTCCGTCATTTCCCGCTAGCTACCAGCTAACGTTAGCTAGCTCAGCTTCCACTCGACCAAACACGTAACGAGCGACCATTAGCAGTAAATACTGGAGAATTCTCTGAAAAGTGACATAAAATGCATATTTCCAGTTCTTTCATTTGAGTGTCAATGTTTCTGGAAGTCGTCTATTCGTCAGCGACATGTCTCTTATTAACAACCGTCAACTTCCACCTGGCTTCTAATCAACGCTGCTAAACAACTGCGTTGAGTTGCCAGGTTTGACCAACAGCTAACGTTAGCACAACAGTGTTGAGCCTGTAGTTGTTTATCTTTTTGGAGCAATAACTAAGCCGAATTCGTTATTAGTAGGCGCTGATTGCAAAACACCATTTAATGTTAAGAGAAGTTTAAATCATTCATTGGAATAAATCAGAAAACTTAAAAACCTGCAACTCTTCAAGGTAAATTCCTGAATTATGTGGAGCGACTTGTTCTGTTTTCTTACTTTATGCACTTGACCTCAGTTTTGTACCACCTTAATGGTAAAATAGTGATAAAAACAATCGAACAATAAATGAATAAATAAGTAAATGTATGATTTAACAAAAAGTAGCCCGTTTAAGACATTAGGAGTGCAGTACCCTGTTTCACCACGCAGACTTACCTATGTTCCCACCTATTGAAATCCAGGGGGCGCTGTTTCAGCACAGGCCCAGTATAAGGCTGCCCTGCTTCTACCTCGTCCTGTGTTTGAGGAGCTTTGGGAGGAGTTGTGGTATAAACACCTGTTCAAGGTGAGACAGGGTCAATGTGGGATTGTATGAGTCAATAAATATTCATTGATTAGAAAGAACAAGTGGTCGGACTAAGACAATATAAGTGTGTGTGTCCTTCCCTAATCTGGTAGGAGACCATTCAACTCTCGGGTCTGAGTAGTGAATAAAAGAATAGATGAGAATAAAGCAGAGGGAGGACATGAAAGGACAGACGAACTCAGAAAAAACAATAATCCTGTGTCATTAGAAAATCTGTGAGGTGTCTCTCAGCATTTTAGTTATGTCTTCAGTCTTCTTTTGCCCCCTCCTGTCTTTTTCATTTTTATTCATCTTTCTCCTTCCTCTTTTCCATCTTTTGTTCAGAGTTGTTTGATTATTTTCCAATGACTTGAGCTGCAATGTATTTCACTGGGCAGGTTAAACATTTACATTAACACCAACACTCATCTAGCAGCTGAACATTTGGTTGTTCTGCATTCACTCAAGAACATATTGAGGAGGTTGTGGTCAAATCATGTTCCAGCAACTTTAAAGAGACAATTTATTTGATCTATAGGAGTCAATGGACACCATGGTTTGGGCCAGTATGTAATTAAATTCTATAGGACACATGAATGAATCCAGAAGTGAGAAAAAGTTGCAGTGCGACATTGAGTTTGAAGACAAAATGTGTTTTTATTTAAAGATAAAGTCTATCAGGCACTATAGTTATCAATAAAACACGGGCGAAGCGGCTACCTGGGTCACGTGGTACTGTACACAGCCGAGGTTAAAAAGAGATGAAAGACAACAAAGTACCTGCAGACGACACAGTGCAAAGTGCAAAGGTATGAACGTAAAAAGTAAGATACATAAAAATAATACTAACACAGTAAATGAAGGACCGAACAGTAACTAACAGACGTTTCTTATGTCAGCTGTCAGAATAAAATCTAATTCTTTCTACTGTTGTAAAGAAGCAAAATACAGTGTTTCGTTGCTACTGCAGTTCACAGCTTAGCTTATGGCTTCAGATAGGAAATCTAACATGATTCATCTGTGACAGAAACACACGACAGGTCTCGTAAAAATACACAGAAATGCTACGGTGAAGCTACATTTTCTTTGGAGAGGACAGATGATTCTGGGTAAGAAAGGACAATGTGATGGCTTTATATTCACGTTACACAGCTGAACCCTTGATTGGAATGAAGCTTTCTATAATTTCACTTTGTTGTTTGTGTCACTGATTTGTCAGAACAGTTGTTTTCAATCTGACATGATTTTAACTTTGAAGCACAAAAACTGTACAAGGACAAGAAAGGAAGAACAAAGGAAAAGAGAAGAAAGAGGAAGAGAAAAGTTGAGAAAGATGTGACAGAAGAAAGGAAATGGAATAATCAGGACGAAGGGAGGAAACGCTTGGTTTGGTTCTTCAGGCACTGACAGTGTTTTCATGAAGCTACATCAGTAGTTCCTGCTCTGGTCTTTCTACATTCATGGAGTCAAACAAGTCATTTCAACTCAACCAGTCCAGTTTGTGTTTCACTGACACCTTTAAAAGTTTCATCATGTTGTAAAACGCAACCAAAGGCGGACGTTAGGGCCTGATTTGAATCCCCTAACACGACGTGAGCCTTCACTTCTACACTGAGTAAACATTTACCCACAGGTACCAGGTATAAGAACAGGACACTATGAGCAGGGAGAGAACATGAACATGAACAATCTCCACAATTTACATGTGCACCAGTTATTTCTCATTTTGTTTTGTATGTAACAGACCCATGTGCAGTCAACACCACACGCGTGGAGTCTCTCTGGTTTCTCATGTTTCTGCTTCCTTCAAGTGTCTGACAACAGCTCTACATGTAAAACGAGCTGATTTGTTTGAGGACAACTCGGTTTTGCACAAAAACTACAAACTCCAGTAAAGACTGAGAATAATGACACTTGAAAACACAGTTTATACAACGTATGAGGTAAAAATGACTGTCTTCCATACAGTTGGTTTTTCAGCCCATCCTTGTTCACCACAGGCTGCATGTTAGCACTCCTGCTCAGGTTAAAGTCAAACTGCTCACAAATCAGAGACACAGTTTTCAACAGGAGCTGCACAAACAGAATGAGCTACGAACAGTTTACCACAGAACACGGTGATGAAACACAGTCCCACAGCTGAACCTGAGGAGGAAAAGATGTATTTACATCAACAGTCAGTTCACAGAGAGACGAGGCTGAAGTTCGGCTGCTTCATTTATCACTGGCAGCGACACTGCTCGGTCTTGTGGCTGTTGCTAAGCAACATGTAGTTTCACGCCAGGTAATTTTTAGCCTGTCAGGCGTGTTGGAAAGGCGGCGGTAGAAATTTGGAGACAGTAGTTGAGGATGAAAACTCCCTCTGATACAGGATGAATCATGTTTCGTGATAGCAGGTCTATTGTTAACTTAGCTGAAGGGCAAAATGTCAGTTAGACTCAAATTCAGCCTTTGAAAGTTATTTTACTTAAAAAATAACTCCACGTTCACTCAGTGCTGCTTCACTTGTTCTAGAAACACGACATACGAAGACAAAGATTAAAAAAGACAAGAACTGATTACATTTATACACTGATACTAACAAACGGAGCTCACACGGCTCGTTAGGACCACGTTACACTGACAGTGATGCTGTTTTAGAGATAGAGATTCTGATCTGCTGCCAGGTTGGACGAGTGCAGGAAGAGTTTCCACCTCCATGACGCTGTCATGACTTCATTAATGGATAATACATAATTTAATAATGTTAAACTGTGGGACATGAGGAAGAATTTCATACCCTATAGATTTATTAATGTTAGTACATCTGAATTTATATATCATTTATAAATTGAGTCTGCAGCTTTAAAAGTTAATAATCAGGATTCAGGTCCAGATGTGCAGCAGTTTTTCATGATTATTCTGCACATCTGCCAACTCCAAAGCTGTTGTTATTAATACCTTTTAAATCTATATAGTGCATTAAATCATTTGTCACCATGAATAAAGTCTTTGTAAGTTTTAATTAAAGACTTTTTTAATACTCGTACTCATTATAAACGGTGCCATCAATCGAATGTAGTTTCCCTGTTAGTTTAACCACAGAACTCTGACTATGTGTGTTCTACAGGAACAGATGTTAGATCATTATGGTTTGATTATGATGTTATATTATTATAGAACAGCACTGAAATCACAGGTGGGCTCCTGCTTTCTGCAAATCCTCCTGGTGGGCAGAGGTCAAATAAATACTTTCCTTATTGCTTAAACACACGTTCTCAAAGGTTTCTCCGTTTTTTACGGCTGAATTCAAAATACAAACCACCAGCAGAAAATGTAAAAACTGACCCTTCAGTCACTGCTGTGAGGAGTGAGACAGTAGACTCTCATTTCTGTAGAGCTGTGAACCATCTACAGGGATTTATACTTTGTTCACCCTACTTTTTTCACATGGTCTACATTTTGCCCCCATTACTGCTGAAGGCAGCGTTTGAAAGGCTCGAGGCATCGACATGTGTTGTTTTTTATCCCAGAGCTGTCGTGTCCCCTTCCTCAGAGTTTACTGATTGAACACTGTCAACACGTGTTCAATCATCTTAATTAGAGTGAAAATCTAGATTCAAACACATTGACCAGTCTGTGCGATGACGAGTAATAAGTGAAACTGAGCTTTGACTGGAGCTCAGTTAATTACTCTTTAAAACTATTTTTAGTATTTGCAGGTTTGTATCACAGCTACCTTGAGTGTCCTGTGTTTGTTGAGCACGTTCTCAGAATTAATGCTACATGAAAGATGAAATTCAGCACATGACCAGAGGAAGCAGTGTCAGAACCACAACATACCAGAATAACCTGCAGCCATGACATCGACATCAACAACACTGGAACCTCCCGTCGTGTCGCCATAGTTTCTGTTTACATTGTGAAAAAGCGAAAATTCACAAGGAAGATATTCGATGCCCTAATGCTTCCTTTAGTCTTCCTCCGAATACACAGAAAGTACGCAAGTATGTGAACAATGAAGCTTTTGTCTCTTTATATTCATTGGTAGAAGCAGGTAATCAGTGTATATCACCTCAGAGAGGAGGGGTTATAGGTCAACTGCTGGAAAAAATCCAGAGGACGTCATGAATGTAGAAGAAAGAAACAGGAACATGATGTATTTTCTGTTTCAGTTTTTTTGGAAGCTAACAAATTAATTAAGTTATAATTAGAGAGGGTTTTAATTCTACTATCAAAGTGCTGTAGGTACTTATTTATGGTAGAACGTGGACTCGACACAGTTCATATTTCCAGAAAGGCTGATGATCGATTTCCTCAAAGACTTGACTGAGTCACACAAGCTGAAGGATGACGTCGGGACTTTGGCTCTATTCAGAAACATTTATGGCTACTGGGACAGGTAAACAACGTTAATAGAAGAGCTACAGTTAAGAATGCAGATGCCAGTCCTTATGTTTGAAGCTTCAGTCAGAGTTTTCCTGCCTGTATCATCTATCACAGCACTAATGTCATTATATTCACCACTCGTAATGACAGATGAGGTTCAGACTGAACTGAGCTGTGTCCGAGAGTCGTCCAGTCAGTCTGTTCAGGTGAAACCAGGAAAGGTGCTGAAGTCTCACTACAGTGTTTCTGCTCAAATCTAGAGGCAACAGGGTGGATTTCCCCTCATCCGCTCATTTTAACATTTCAGATCATATAAAAGTTGTTGGTGGCGTCCTCATGATGATCAGACTTCACAACGTCAAAACAACTTAATGTTCTCGATCCCGGCGTCGCACTGGAACGGCAAACAACGGCAGGGTCCGTGACGGTGATGACAGCTCGGGGTCAGAGTTCGTTCTGAGGGGGTCTCCGGCCTTGTTCCCACGGCGATCTGAGGGTGCGGAGGACAGGTCTTGGCAAACTTCATAAGAGCATTTTCTCTTCTGCAGAGCTTCAGCTCGAACGGCCAGGGAGCGAGCACACACTGTCAGGAGCACGATGAGCGTGCCCAGAAGGAGCGACACCATTGGCCAGAGGACGCAGTGCAGCAGGACGCTGGTGTCATGGGAACGACGCCATAACACATCATCAGGTCTGAAGAACAAGAAGAAGAACGTGTAAAACACAGATTTTACATTTCACAAAAGAAACTAAATGAATCCCAGGGAAGAGAAGGACTGTAGTATAATAATAATAATAATAATAATAATAATAATAATAATAATAATAATAATAATAATAATAATATGTACGTATAATTAATAATAATGGCGTTTAACAGAGACTTTGTCACTGACATGTTTGTTTTACTTTAAATATTTCTATTCTCATTTTCTAAATTCTCATGTGTTAACTGGAATTCCAGTATAAGGAACAGGGTATGAAAAATGAGTAGGACTGAAATATACCTGGATCCTTGTGGGTGAAAGAAGACTTCCTGGTTTACAGACATGTTTAATGACTTAACAACAGTTTGGACTAATATTCAATGTTGAATAAAACCTTTACCTTTAAAGAGCACTTACTTAAGCTCGACTTAGGTGTTAATACAGGGACCAAGAAAACACTGATAATGTAAAAACACAGAGCTGTAGCTGGAAGTTTTGGGGTTTTCATGTCACCTCTGAAATTACCCCATACATCAAGTGACTGTATTTTTCCTCAACATAAGAAATAATAAAAGCCTCCTGAGTGTTCTACTTTTTTTTATAAAATACCACAGAGCTTATCCGTAGCATCAATGAGCTCCCACTGGGCCCTCATTTATGAAGCAGAGTTTCCTCGTTCTCAACCTTCTGGTGCAGAGATAAAAATAAAACTAGCCAAGGTCACAGGTAAGTATAGTCTGTGAAAAACAGGAGGATAATGCTGACACACCAACGGAGATTTGTGCTTTTCTCAGTCTCATCAGTTTTTGTTCACAGTATAAAAACAGGAAAAAAGTCCTTTGGAAGCAGTGCAGTCATCAAACTACCTGTTGAGATAAATGGAACTGCAGTATGGACTGGATGATGTACTGCGTTACTCATTATTAGTAAAATACTAATTTCTCATTGTGTTCACAGGTACCTAACTGTAAAGTAGAACTGGTTCTGTCAGCTGGTTCTGGCAGCCATTTCTAATCTCCTGTGGTAACAACGATCTGTCAGTGAAGTTTCACAGCATCGCACATCCTCCCTGTTTCCAATTTATCCATATCACACCTTAAAATAGACGCCAGTGTCAACGTGTGTCTCACCTCCTCTGCTGGTTGAAGAAGCAGGTGAAGGACTGGCTGCTGACCTCTTTGGTGAAGTAATCCTCCCACCATAAAACACTGTCTTTGTTCTTCTGGTTGTCTCTCTCACAGGGAGGGACGTACGAACACTGAGCGACACAGAGAGACACAAAAGGACAAGAGATTTTATTTGAATATTAATGTCACAGTCCTTCAGTGTCATGGTTGGATCTGTCTGGATTTCATTTTTTTTGTGGGTGATGAGAAGCAGGAGCAGAAACATGGACTCTAGAGCCACAACGACGTGCGGCTCTGGAGAAGAAAGAAGTAAACATGAAATTAATCAGTAAAGTTTAAGTTTTGAAGTTTATTGAACTTGTTTTCTCTCAGTAAAACAGGCCAGTGAGTGACGATCTGATACTGACAGGAGTCAAAGGGTCGTCCTGCAGCGATAACGACAGCGATTACCCAGCAGGGGGTGGAGTACTGGGGCCACAACTAGGTGACAGGTTTAATACTGATTGGCTCAGAGGGGGTCTGAAGCGTCCTCGTCTTCGGTTTAGGTTCAGTCTCCAATTCTGAACATGAACTCTCACACATGAGGAGGCTGATTAGTGCTCGGATGGTTACTGTGGATCCACCGGTTGCTATGACGACGGCATGATGGGTGCAGAGGACGGGACGTTTATTTGGTCACTGCAACCAAAATGTAGCTGAATCAGATGTCACACAGCTGATCAGCTTTCATTCGACTTTACTCTGCTGAAGAACCACTTGAGGCTACGTGTGGTAGTTTAAACCAACATGGTGGGAACAGAGGAAAACAAATGCACAGCGGATTGTTCCTTTAACAGAAATACTACTAATGCAAACTATGACAAAGTGACAAACTACAAGGAATTGTGAATGAAAAGAAAAGTAGGGAGTTTCATATTATTAACACTCATGTGGTTCTAAAAGTAGAACCACAGGAAGCCCATTAAACAGCAGTGGACTGATGGTGCTGCCTGGTGGAGGCCTGTTGATAATGTGGAAGATTTCATCAAATCTATATCTATCTATATTATATTTATGTGTTTGTACTTCAACCAAACCTGTGCCCTCGGAGCACACTTCTTATTTCCTCTGAGCTGTTAAAGTGTCTGATGTCTTCATAATCTCATCCGTCTGATCAGATCAGTTCTTGGCCGATTTATTTTTCTGTCTGACTGCATCTCGTCCCGCTCGGTGCAGGTGGAGCGAGCATCACTCCCTCTCTCTGTTTCAGGTAATTGTCAGCTTAACGGCCGGATCAGCTCAGCATCCATTCATCAAGCAGCCAATCAAACGCGGTTCGCCCGACGACATCACAAGTGGGTCGCCGTGGTGCATGATTGCGGTTGCCATGCCAACAGGCTGAGGTTACAGTTGCATGTGAGTGTGATCGTGTGTCTTTTAGCGTAAGAAATGCCCCAAATGAGATAAATGTTAGTGTATTGACATGTTTTATGAATCCTGATGTTTACAGGAGGAACCGTCACTGATCAGTCTGAAAACAGCAGCTTTCTCCAAATCTAGGCTCATTTAAATTCTACTTGCAGGTGTTGTTGTTATTTCTGGGGTTTGATATATAAGCATGGACGTGTGGACGCATCGGAAGGGGGTCTTCACATTTGGTTTGTCAGTCTCTCTGCAGTTGGATAAAATCAGTGCTCGAAAATATCATGTAAAGGCCAAATATATATAAACATATGTATAAATATATGTTCTGTATATGTTCATCTACAGTGTAGTAACCTTGTTAAGCTAAAACATTTGGTTTTTGCCTTTACATTGATATTTGTTAGGAAAACATCCTCCTTCAGTTAATCACAAAAACGGTTTTGGCAAATGTAAAGAAGTGAAATGTATATAGACACAAACTGTCTCTGCACATGTGCAGAACAAGTCAGGTAAGCTGCAGAGATCAGACGTTTCCAACCATCCGCCCTGATCTTACATCACCACGTGCCACTCTGATGATCCTCGTTTAAACTCTGGTCTAAACTTCATCGTTTCAAACTTTGAATGAGCAGCAAAGACGTCCTGAACACTGTCAATGTGACAACACACACACAAACAATTAACTCCAAGTGTCAGAGAATCAATCATGTCCTGACAGGCTGAAAACACAAACACCGTCCGGATCAGTCAAGGACAGAAACTCTGAGGAACTTTTTTGATAAACTATACTTACTAGTATTTTTCAGAATCTAATTTATTAATAATTATTATTTATCAATTCCATTGAGCAAAAGTAAATTTAAATCAGCCATTTTGTTTGACGGCAGAGAAATATTATTGAACAATACCAGCTGAACCTGCTGTAGCTACGTCAGACAGAAAGCTGCTTTAGTCAAATGGAACCAGTAACAAATTAAGTTATAATAGATGTTTGAAGCTGTAACTATATATTTTAAGATAATAATGTATAAAAAGTGAATGCTCCAGACTGTCTGCTGACATTATCAGAGCACTGTGTTTCTGTCATGCTGTCTAATTATGAATCTAACGAGATAATCAGGGTCTATGTGTGTGTTTTGTTCAGTGACCTGCTGTTGCCTTTCTGTCTGACTCCAGCTCTGCACTCGGCTATAAACAGATTAACGAGGCCACGTCCACCTGTCTGTCTCTCTCAGTGATGAATCAGCAGGTCAGTCTGTGCTAATCTCAGCAGGTGTTTGTGGTTCTGTCCTGAAAAGATCTGTTTTAGAAGGAGGTTGCAGCGTTTTACCATTATTTTTACACTAAACTGCTGGCCCAGTTTCTTTTCACACAGCTGCTGGTATCGTGGTATTAGAGACACATTTCTTAACCTGACACAGGTTGTACACACACAAACACACACACACAAACACACACTTCAGAAGCGAGTGCTGAATCTGCCACAAATTGGTATCAGCTCTCTGACGCCTCTTTTCACAATATCCCAGAAGCCAGAAGCTTTTTGAAAGCACTTGGTAAACCTGAACCTTGGGTTCGTAAATGCACGTTGCTGCTTGTCCACAACTATTTCTTCACAGGGACTAAAAGAATCAAAGACATAGGGTCACAGGGTAGTGTGAACAACCTGTCGACACGTGTGAGGCATTCAGGAACCACAAAAATGTTTCAGCAGCTCTGAGAGGTCTAACACTGGTCCAGCCGCAGCAGTCTAAACAAAGAATGGCATATGAACAGTCTCAAAACTGTTGAACAGACGTAAACTTTTACATTAAGTCAGAGAAAGGAACACAGAAAGATACAGAGGGGAGAGTGAAGCAGAGTGTGTCCCAGGAACAGTTGCCCCTGGCTGGGCTGGGAGACACTGATGGGCCCCTGATGTCCTGGAGCTCCAGAAGCTCCACCTTATCACCATTTATTAGTTTAAGTTAGCAGAACACACACACACAGCGTTATTGCCGTCGTCGTTCTTCACTGATCACATTATTGAAAAAACAATGTTTTTATAACTTGACAACTCTGACGAGCTTTTCAGTCTATTTGTTTTGTCGTTTCTACACTAACGAGGTCCAAATGTCCTCGTCCAGACAGTAGAATATGAGGAAAAACAGTTTGCAAGGTTCACGGTTCATTGTTCATATTAAAATAATGGTAAAAGTTAGAGGTTAGGATGGTTTATTATTAATACAAAGCCCGAGTCTGTCAGTCAGCTGAACTGTGGTGCCCTCTGGTTTCCCGTAGCTCTTGTCATTTACATTTACAACATAATTAAGTCATAAATGAGGAAATTACTCGGCAGTGTAATTGGGTGAGTGAAACAACCCACCTGCCTTCACATCCTCTCTTCCTTCCTCTGTCTCTCTCTCGTTCTCTATTCACACATCACATCACTGTTGTACTTTCATTTTACAGCTCATGATTTAGTCTTGATTTCCTCTTTAAATGACTGGAACTGGAAAGAAGTGTCTCAAATTAATCTTTACAGAGAGAATAAGTGAGGCTTCTGATGCTTCTGGCTTTTCTATCTCAGTGTGACGTGCACTTATTTTCAAGACAAAAAACATACAAGTATAATTTCCTGATTTACTTTTTGCACTAGAAAATAATGTAATGAGCACTTTAAATTATAACGTGCAAGATTAAAAAGATTATTAAAGATTTAACAATTTCTTCATCACAGAAACCACCAAAAAGGTCTGTTATTTTGTAATAATCCAACTGATTATTGCAGCAATATGACGGCACAGCAGATGCATTTCACTGTCCTTGATGTTGCATCTATGTGTAAAGTGCATTGTGGGAAATGTAGGAGCTGACCACCTGATGTGGAAATATGACGGAGCATGAGATCTCACCTTAAAGATCACCAACAAATTTGATCTGTGTCCCAAATGATTTTAGAGATCAGCAGCATCTAGTGGTGAGATATAAAATGCAACCTTCTGAGCAGGCCTACGGTAGAAACATGGCAGCCTCCATGAAAGCTAAGCTAACACGCTAATAACAACAATATGTTCAGTAATATTACATTCCATAAGTGCTAAAATCTTACACACTGCATCTTTAAATACAGAATACATTTTTAATAATAAAATAATAACTGTGGATGGCAGCGTGTAGATTGTAAAGCTCTGAGAACATGTCTGATAATCCACGTCCTGATGCGAACATCTGTAGAGCACAGCGTGGGAGATTTTACAGATCACTCCTAAAACCAAAGCAGCTTTACTCTGCTGTTAAGACTTCAGCAAAGGATTTCAGCTCTTATAAAATATATTATGTGATGGACACAAGCACACACACAGACATAGGTGTTACACTGGCTGAGAGGACAATGCACACACTGAAACCCCAACACCTTAAACATCACAACTAAAGCTTCACCTTAAAGCTTTTATTAAATCGTCTTCAACGTTTTAACTCCTCAACAAATGAGTTAGTGTGACTGAAACAGTTCGAACAGCCTCTGCTCCGGTTTTACTCCTAATCAGAACAAAAGCCAAGTCTTAACCGTCTAACGGCCCACAGGCCCAGACTAAAGTGGCATCTGTCTCTTTCATTGCTGGTTCTTGGATGTTGTCTTGAGGTGCCTCCGTCTTCAGGATTAAGATTAGAACTACGTTAGGTTAAAGTTAGGAATGAGAAAAAGACCAACGTGTGTGTTTCTAAAATCCACACGGACACAAGCACATCATTCAATTCATTTATAGTTTAATGGAGTCTGCCAAGCCAGACTGGATACCTTAGTTTATGTGTGTGTGAAAACAGTGAGTTATGTCTGTATTTGACAGGAAGCCAGGGGACACAATGAGCTCAGAGCAATAAACTAAAAACTGGCTTAGGCAGAACAAAAAGAGAACAATCAGAGAGGTGAAGGTACCGGAGTGCAAACTGAAAACTTTGCTATTTAACGTTTCTATAAGATTATTTTTATTCATAGAAATGAATTCATTGGACATTGAAATTCGAGAGTGAACATCGAATTCAAGTGAAATAATTAAAACACTGCATGTTCAAATGTGCATGTTAAATTAAAATAAAGTGCAGCTGATTTCAGAGGTTATCTCATCTGGTTCCATTTAGAGATCAGCAGAGCGAGCGACCAAAGTCTGTCCACAACCCTGCTGCTCCATTTATTCTTCTCTTGTCTTCACACTTTGTTCAAAAATGAAATGAACTCCTGACCCCAATAAACGAGAGGTGGTTCAGATGATGTGTATCACTGTGTATTTAGCACAATAACTTTCAGGGACGTTTTTCAACTATTTGTCTGCTCAGATCCACCTGGTCCTAAAGACACGTACTGGTCGTTTCTTCACTGTCACTATTACTATTACCAGTATTTCAGTTTTTTTTTATTAAAGCTTTACAATATTCTGCTTTGTTAACAGACTTCAGACTTATTTTAGTGGATTTATTGATTCTTCTCAGCGGTCTGAGAGTGTGAGCCTGTGACTGCTCACAAACCTTCACCAGAAAACAGGTCGAGGTCATTTTATATTAATAATGTACAACACTTCACTCATGAAAAATTAAGTACCTGGTGGAACGTCTGAATCACTGACAGAAATGATGATGATGGACAAAACCACCAAAATAAACCTTCAGCACTAACACACATACAGACAGTTGGTCTCTGGAACAGTGGAGCTGCTGTTGATCTTAATGTCATGTCAGTCATCTGGTCCACAGGCGGCTCCATTAACTAATCGCCCCCTATAGATACAACACCAATTAACTCCCCTCTCAGTCAGCTGGTTTACAGTTACAACGTCCATTACAGACACAAGTGCAATTAATGTCTGTCTGTAGCTATCATTAGTCACTTAGGTAAAAGGTCAAAGAGCTCACAAAGAGGAAGAGGAAGGTGAAGATGAAGATGAAATTATTCTTAGCAGTTATAATAACATGTTCCTCACTGAAACATTTAGTTTGAGGCCTTTTGGTTCCTGGACCTTTTAGTATCTAGTGGGATTTAAAAGTTTGCTAACATGCTCATAAGTCACTGATCTAATTCTGACAACATCACTGCAGCATTTAACTTAACTTTAACTTTAACTGATAAACTCACATTTGAACATGTATGAACTAACATGTTCTGTGAAATGAGGTCAACAGTAGAAATACTGTACAGCAGGTTCCCAGTGTGTGGGACATACGTGGAGAAAGAAGGAAAAAAGCACCTTTTCACACAGAGATTACAGTCACGATGCCTGAAGTTCGTTATGATGCGTTTCCCTGTTTGCAACAAACCTCTATAAATGACATTATGGTGCCCGAGTGGAAAATTTACAAGCTGCTAGGATCCTGATGCAGCGTGCTTAATACAGACAGTGTTTGGTGAGGAAAATCCTCCACTACATGTAGACAACCCTTCGTTTTTTACTGCAACAATTAATGTAAAACTAATGTGATGCTGAACAAAGACTTTAGAAATACAAAGTTTATTCTGCTGCTTCCAGAACAACAAGAGCAGACGAACTAGTATTGATGAGTTTTTGCTCTTCATGCACGTCTGCGAAATGATAAATGATTTGGACTCAAGCCACAGTTTTTAGTGGAGTCACTGTTGCGCTTTCTCACTTGCCTACAAATTAAGCAATTAATGAACACGGTGGCGCAGCAGCAGAGGTGTTATCGTTCCAGCCTCACAGCTGGAAGACTGGAAGACTTCTGGTTTGCATGTCTGGGTTCCCGCCACAATCCAAACACATGCAGTGATTCTGAATTGACCGTAGCTCTGTATGTCCCCCCTGAGATAAACTGGCTACCTGTCCATGGTGTAAACCACTTCTCTGAAGGTACCACATCTCCAAAACCCCCACAGCCCTCATAAGGACATATATCCTCTCCACAATGTCTTTCAAATACAGACTATTATACTATTAACAGTCACTGGCTCCAGGACCACATGGATAAATTAATTTACTTCATTAATTAATAGTTTCCAGCCTGGGTATTTGTTTTCTGTCATTTTTTAACTGGCAAAAACAAAAAAAGTCATTAAACTGTTCTGTGTGTTTAAATGGTGTCGTTGAACAGCTGCTAGTGAAGAGGAGCAGACACACACTCCTGAGATACTCAACACCAAAACACCAGTTTTGTCCTCTTGTCAGCCCGTTAATTACATTTTTATTCTTCAGTCTGAAGCGTGATTCTCTGTCGTTAGTCCTATATAAAAGGTCACGGAGCCCATGAGTGAGACGCTGCGACATCCATCCTAATATCCAACCTCCTTCCCTCTCTCTCTATTACACATTAAAGATTTCTGAATGAAGCGTGACTCGTCTCTCTCTTTTCTGTCTCTTCATATCATCTCTGTTGCGGTTGCCATGGTGACCGAGCAGCATCGATGACGTGCCATCTCTCCCCTCTATATTTACTCTGTTGCCTTAGTGACGGACCAGACGTGCACATGCGCAAGAAGAAGTTCTACACCAACAAACAGATGGACACTCGGTGTATTTGGCTGTAGTGACCCACCCCTCTCTTTCTTTCAGTCTCTGTGGCCATAAATATGTGGACACATGTTAGAGTCACATGTGAATTGAACATGTGATTGTGACACCACAGGTGTTAACGTGCTGCTACTACCACCGCCACCCTTTTGGTTTCACCAGATTTAAAAAAACAGCCAGAGACGAACAAGGTTTTGGAGTTACCTCACTGGGGGACCATGTTATGCATGTCATTAATACCAACACCTCACAAGTCCAGTCAATTTTACTTAGCACGTTTCATGCACAATGGCACCTCAAAGAGCTTCCACATACCAATACTGTCAGATCAAATCAGCTAAATTTAACTTCACAAAATGTCAAACTGCTCCTCAACGACACCTTCTGTCCTCTCGAACTGGACAAAAACTCCCCAGCAGTGACACAGTTTTACTCTGTCGAGTACGTGGCTGCTAGTTCAAGTTACCTTGGCCGAGGATCGATTATCGATTAACCTCCAACCAGGTTCTCTGAACCTAAAATAACTTTACACAACATTACACCAAATAAAAACGTTCAGTGGGAAGAAAAAGTATGTGAACCTTTTCATTATTTTCTGCATTAATTTGTCATAAAATGTGACAAATCAAGTATTAACAAATATATTGTACCTGAAGTAATAACACAAAAGATGCTGATCTTTCATGTCTTAAAAACCTCATAGTGCGAGCGGAAAAAAGACTGTGCTGGTAAGAAACTGGTTCGTGTTGAACCGAAGTATTAAAATTTCCCGTCCTATTAACCAAAGGCAAAGAAGAAAGGAAGGAAAGAACAGAAACTAGGAAGAGCCGGTGTGTTCACTGTCAGCTGTTTGTTAATGGTCCTCTAAGTCATTCATGCACATACTTAATGCCGTGTTGTGTCTCTGGATCTATTTCTGTTCAGCTCATGACTTCAAGCAGCTGCGATACACAAACCAATCAGACTGAAACTCTCCTGACGCTCGTAGGATAAAAACAACAACATGTAATTCACAAGACTGTTTCCAGAGTTCAACCACTTAACTTCAGCTTCACCCACATTTACTTTTAGTTGCACAGTGCTGACCCGTTAACCTCAGGAAAAAGAACAAATCAATTATCAGACCAACACATTTCCTCAAGTTAAACTGTCTCACATTAAAATTTAGCTTGAACTCAGAAAACTGGATGCTGAAACATCAAGGTTCCTACAAGCAGAGCTGACTTGGCTCAGTGTAATTGCTGGAAACTCTCCAAGGTCAAGGCTGGATTGAACCGGGCCCAGAAAGCTCCAGTTTTATTCAATATCATCTGCATAAGTGGCTCCATGGTAAATTGTGTGACAATTTCTCCATTAAAGTATGACATCAACTGTAATACGTTTAGCCTTGTCGTGTAGAGGAGCCAGGTGTGAAAATCAAATTTTAGGATCATATCATTTTAATTTACAGTCTGGTTAATTTGTTCTCAAGTTCTTTTTATTAATTGCTATAAGTTTAATCTGTGTGTCAGTGATTAACACACAGAAAACCTCAGGCAACGTGGTGTTATTCCATTATAGGGGAACTGTAAGGGCATTGATTGGTCTGATTTTCTTTAATAATTAATTAAGAGTTTCGTCACAGGCCATCATTAGTCCCTGGAGCACAACATGTTCAAAGTGTTTTACTGACTCACCCAGTGATAAAAGACAATTATTTAAACTATTGATTATTTATCAAACTTCATAATTTATTAGTTGGCCTCTCGGTGACTACACTCAGGGATCAACCAGTCCTTACTTATATCATGAACATGACCACATCTGCTCCTTTCTAGTCGCTCTTCACCGGAAAATTGATTTTTTTTAGTGTTATAGCTTGTTTTTAAGTCACTTAATGGATTAGCACTGTTCTGATTTTACCTCTCCACACCCCCTCTGGGGCTCTAAGCTCCTCAGACCAGATTCACCTGGATGTTCAGAGGTGTGGGCTGAAGCTGACTGGGGACCAGTCCACATTAGGGCCATGCCAACATTAGTGACCTTCAAGTCCAGATTAAAATCTCATTTTTTTGGATTAGTTCTTCCTGTGTCACTTTACTAGTTGTGTTTTTAGTTCTCTGTTTATTTTAATGGCCCTGATTCCACCAAAGCGCCCTGTGTGTTCACTTCATACTGCACTGCAGACAACAACGACTACAGACTCTGTAAGAGTTTTCCAATACTCTCACTAAAACCCAGACGAGATATCCAGAAAACTAATAAATAATGGAAACCACATGATCACTGACAGATCTTTACCCCTTATCTTAGTTCCCACCACCAGAAAAAGCAGGTTTCTTGTACCTTTGGGTTCAGGACCAGCTGTTGCTCGTCAAAGTGCAGCAGAGCAACGGAGTTTGATTCAGAGTTGTTAACGAAGATCTGCAGACAGGGATAGAGGGACGTCCCTTTACAGTCCGCACCGCATGTAAACACACACTCGAACATCTCCTCTGGACGCAACACCGACACCACCTGAAGGAAGAAGAACAGATCATGTGAGGTCCCAGTGAAGCGATGAGTTGATATATTCAATGACTTTTAACAGAGACATATTTTTCTTGCACATGGTGTAAATGAATCTTTTTATCATCTTTCCCTGCTCATTAGTGGAATGGCTGCAGGCAGGAAAACAAATATCAATAGATGGTAAATCAGTCTACACAAATTTGATGAATGTCAGACCTTTCTTCATCGCTCAACAGATGCAACAACATCCAACTATTGTGACTTATATTATATTAAACAGACGAACAGTGAATGACAGAGCAGACGCTCTGGCTGCCTCCTGAATTTGGATTGTGTGATTTAAAAAGAACTCCACTCTATGTAATGCATGGACATTATTTCAGGACAATGCATTAAGCTAACGGACAAATAAATCAAACAGTAGCAGGAGTGCTGCCTGTAATTTGTGGCTTTAAAACGCTGTGTTTTAATACTTCGCAGCAGGAAAGTGACGCAGCACGAAGAACCCAAATGAACTGAACGTGACTAAATCCTCTGGCAACAACAAAGAAGATTAAAAGAAATTAAAGGAGACCTGTGGTTAAGGTCATGTGTAAAAAATAAGAAAAAAAAGACAATTAAGAGCCAATTTAGATTAGTGCATCGACTTAACACTGAAAGACAACAACCTCTTAATACTACTACTACTATTATTATTACTACTACTACTACTACTACTATTATTACTACTACTACTACTACTACTACTATTATTACTACTACTACTACTATTATTACTACTATTATTATTACTACTACTACTATTATTACTACTACTACTACTACTATTATTACTATTATTACTACTACTACTACTATTATTACTACTATTATTACTACTACTACTACTATTATTACTACTACTACTACTATTATTACTACTATTATTATTACTACTACTACTATTATTACTACTACTACTACTATTATTACTATTATTACTACTACTACCACTACTACTACTACTACTACTATTATTACTACTACTACTACTATTACTACTACTACTATTATTACTACTACTACTATTATTACTACTACTACTACTACTATTATTACTATTATTACTACTACTACTATTATACTACTACTACTACTACTACTACTACTATTATTACTACTACTACTACTACTATTATTACTATTATTACTACTACTACTACTATTACTACTACTACTACTACTATTATTACTACTACTACTATTATTACTACTACTATTATTACTACTACTACTACTACTACTACTACTACTACTACTATTATTACTACTACTACTACTCATGATTCTGATTTTAACTTTGTTTTTTATTGTTTTAATATTATTAGTTACTAATTATAAACCTGTTCACAGTGATGCAGCCAGTAATACTATGAATACTTATAAATAATTAAACTATTATGTTAAATAAAACTGACACTACTACTAATGTTACACCAATATTACAACTTGTAGTACTGTGATATTACTGTTAGTATTAGTTAAACTTCCAGTAACATGACTAATACTAACACATAATAAATCATTTTAATGTGGGCTTTTTGTCAACTATGAAGAAATATCTGATAGAATCCGTGTTTTACTGTGTCTGATCTCGTCATTTACAGTTATAAAGTACATTATAATCCTTCTATTCTTCTAATAACCCTTCACTACTACTATTACTACCATTAATCTCCGTCTGACGCTCCGACACCGTCACCGAGCTCCGAGGCTCCGACAGCGGCGGCAGTTCGGAGCTCGTAGCCGGGCTCACCGTGCAGTTGGCCGGCTTGCTCTGGAGGCTCTGCAGGGTCGGGCTCAGCCAGCAGAAGCCCAGGATGAAGAGGCTGAGGATCCCGCAGGCGATCAGGAACAAGCCCAGCCTGATGCTCTTGTCCTCGGCCTCGGAGTACTCGTACGACACCCGGATCTTCGCCATGGCAGACGCGCGGAGACCTCCGCCGGCATGGAGGAGAGGAGGAGGAAGAGGAGGATGGAGGGATGGATGGATGAGAGGTGAAGGCGCAGTGGTTCTCCTGCTCGTCGAGGGACTGATGTGTTTAAACACCGGCTGCTCCTTGTCTCTAAATCGGTTTCATCTCCCTCCTCCTTGTCCACGTCTCTATTTTCTACTCCCTCCCTCTATTTCAACTCTACTGCCTCTATTTATCCCCAGTCCGCCCCCTCCCTCCTTCTGTCGTGTTTCTGTTTTAATTTTCAACAGCATCCCTGGAACTTTCTGTGTTCAGTCCTTTGGCTGAATTACACACTGGACATGTATTTAAACATCCTGCAAAATGTAATTAAAGGATGAATTTAGCATCTAGATGAATTACATCAAGTACAACATCTGTAAACTGTCAGTGTTTTAGACCCACAATAAGTATCATACAGGCAAAATAAAACCAAATAATATATATATCTAAAGAATATCTGTTCTATGGAAGCTCATTTCTGACGATTGATGGTGGTTATATATATGTTTTTATATATTTAATTCAATTTATGAGCCAACGTGGAGGAGACATCTGAGAAATATGAGAAATAAAACCTAAAACTCTGCTGATCACGATGATTTGAAACCAGATCTGCTCCATTAAATCAGAACAAAGAACTGAAATGAGCTCCTTTACAGTTTTAAATATGTAAACAGTAAGGTGTCAATGCCGCCCTGTAACATCTATAAAGTTTTATATTTTTGTCCTGTTTAAAACAAACCTGCTCTGAGAAACAGAGACTGACGTGCTGTCCCTCGATAAGAGGCTTATCTCATTCTGCATGTAACAGTGAGAGAACAACAAGCAGCCGCCAGTGAAATAAAACACAAATCTGGATTGAATCATCAGGCCACTGGGGCGATCGAGCACCACTCAACCTGCAGAGGAAGACAGAGAGAGAGAGATGAAGCCATAGAAGCATCAGAGAGAGCTGCAGGCTGCACGGTCAAAAGTATGAAGACAGTCAAGCTTTTTAGAATCGTCAAGTCTAATTCAAATTAAAAGGACTGTGGTGAAGTTTGTTTTGTTCAGCAACATAAAGTTTAAGCTCTGTGAAAGGATTTGGGTGATTATGACGCGGTCATAGTAAGAAGTCAGGTGATAAAACTGGACGTAAATCAGCAAATTCTAAACATCAGGTGTTTGTTTCTGTAAATAACTCCGTCACCACGTTAGCTGAAGTTATTTAGGTGTTCAATATGTTGGATGACGGCTTTTAAATTGTCCTCAGTGGCAGTTTTCTCATTTATAATATTTATTTTCTTTACTGTTCTTCATTATCTGCTGTGATGACACAAGTTTCCACATTGATCAGCTGAGCTTCATTTCATCACCTGTGTGTCTGTCTAATCGCTGTGAAAGATGCAACCAACCGTCCAAAACAGCCTCCAAGGACCAAACGATCAATGAGCTGACTGAAAAGTATTGATTTCTCTCCACCTGAGCTGACAGTGAAAAGTCCAGCAAGAGTGAAAAAAAAGAAACTTGTTGACAAGCCAAAGATGAAATCTAACGACACAAACACACAAAATCTGTTGGTGTTAATGCACAAGCTGTTCTTATTTTCCTGTTGGCCTGAGTCTGTCCCTCCCAGATCAACTATCTGTGCAAACGCAGGCAGATGTTCCCACATTTTCAATGTTTTATCAAGAGAAACTGCCAATTTTGTTTCCATCTGATCAATTTAAGTCCAATGTTCACTATTTTCAGTCTCTACCAACAACTGAGGCACAGATGTTTTCAGCTTCTACTGTTTTCATCTCTTAAGACGCTGATTTGTGTGAAATGACTTCACTTCTAATCTCTTTTCCATTTAACAACATATTTAATTGACTATGCACAAATTGAAAATGTCTTTTTTGTTTAATAGTTCTGTGTTTCTTTTTGCTCTGCTGGTGAAACTAACCAGGTTTTTCTTCTGTTGTTTTTAACCATCATCAAATAGCTTCAGTTGCACTGGAGAAGGGTCAACCATGAATTACACATCAGTAAGATGGATTCTAATCCAAGTGAATGAGTTTACCTGAAAGACTTTCCACCTTTTAGCTGCACGAGAAACTTGAAATGGCAACTGGACCTGGACAAAGACAAAGGAAGAAATACCACATCACCTGACACTGTTAAATATGTGGGAGCATTTAATGTTATTTCCTGACATTTTATAAACCAAAGTTCTCGTTAATTAATCAGTAATGAAAACAGAAATCACTTAACAGAACTTTAAAAGTGCCCTGACTTTTAGTTTTAGACGTTGGGTAAGTGTATACGAGGTTTTTCCACCAGTAAACTACTGTAAACCCTAAATCGTGGCTTTTTGTTTATTTACATAATCTAATAATAGTCAAGATATTGACAATCAGCTTTCTGTGGCCACAGAGAGAAAATATCAGTGACACCCTTTAACAATAGAGTCTTTCAACCTTTGGTGGATGTATAATATTATCTCTTCGTCTCGGCCTGATGCATAAATGCGAAGCGCTGAAAGGCTGCAGAATAAAGCTGGAGCATTACGCATTGGTAATCAGGGAGGCATGTGGCAGGATTATTATCATCTCTGCAGATCAAAAGATTACAAATAATAACGGACATCAGAGTGAAAGCACACGGGCCACGTGTCCCTGCAGAGAGCTCGCAAACAACCACCAAGCATCAGAGAAACTGCAGCATGAAAGTCAACAAACAGAAACATCACACATCTACACACTGTTTGAATAATTGGGATTATTTTGGCACCTGAGATTAAAACTGCCAAACTAAAAATGTGAGCAGCAGTCAAAAATCTAAAAGGCAATCTGTATGGACAGTTGGTATCCTCAGATGATGGGATTTGGGTCTTCAGAAAATATAACAAATAAAAATGAACAGAAAAGAGCATTGTCTGACTGAAACCAAGAGTCAGATAAAGCGATTAGGCTGAACAATATTTGCTCCTGCTGGAACGAAGAGCAGCTGCAGAGGAAACATTTGGTTGAAAATCCCAGCAATAAACTACAGCCTGGTTAAATCCTTCATTATGGACACGATGACCGCCTCCCTGAAACCACTGCGACGAGGCGACGTGATGCTGCAACTCTGCTCCAGAATGAAGGCAACATATTATTTTGCCTGCAAACATCAACAATAGTGGAAACGAAACACAAAACAACAGCTGATGTCTAACTGTGTGAATGCTGCGTGCAGGTTTTCAGATTAAAGTACAAAAGCTACAGTATGTTTACGTAAAGCGACCTTGGTCTGATAGTCAGTACTCAGGTATATTCTATTCAACACCATATCCCTTGTTGTATGACCCATCACTTTGTGAGCAGGTTCTGTGATTAGAACATAATATTGAGTCTGTCAGCAGCTGTTTGTGTGTGCTGCATTCACGGGGCAGTACAGAGTGTGGGGCATTTGTGTTTCAAAAGGTCCTAATAATTAAAAATGCAAAACAAATTGGAGTTTGAAGTGTGGATTTTTAAAACTGCTGAAGATTCATTGTTTAAAAACACTTCAAACAAAATGTATATATATATATATTTTTTTTTACTTTTTGACTGTTGGAGAAAAAGCTAAACTCTTGGAAACTGCGACCACTGAGTCTAAAACCTGAAACTCAGGCCGACAAAACAACAGTGAACACGGAGCCTCGTTGTTGTCGTCAGTGAAGTTAATGTTGTGTGAATGTGATATTTAAAACACGAGTTTGCTGCTTTGTGGCTCTCGTTCTTTTTCTGCTTCAGTGACAAAGTAAAATGAACTAATTAACAAATAAGTAGATTTTCTCACATTCGCCCCCTCACGCTCACTCTGTTTCACTTTTCTGCATCAGTTCAGTTATATAACTTGTTCAGATTCAGATTAATAACAAAAAAGAACCGTTTGACAACTAAACAAGCAGAAGCTGCTTTTGCAATGAACATATTTTATAGTTTTGTGAAGTACGTTCAATGATTAAATAAAGGGGATCATGACCTCATTACCTTAAAATATTGCATTTTAAGACATTTGCTTATGTTTTTTCTCTTTCAGTTTCACATTTAAACTCAAAACGAGTTTATTTTTGTTTCTCAGCAGTTTCAGTCGTTTCCTACTTTGGACAGATGATTTTAATTTCCACTGTGTCTTCGCTGCTGCAGTAGAATCTGTTCTCTTGCTGCTTTTATTGTCACATTAAGACTCTTTTATTGTCCTCACCTTAATGCTTGGTGTTCAGATAGAGAATCAGAGTGTGTACCTCCAAGTTCTATACCAGCAGGATACTGTCTCCATTAAACTTCATCTGCTGCAGTGTAGACGAAGCTGTAATGAAAAGTCAATATGTTGATTTGTCGACAGTGAAAATATAGAACATTACTGCTCAGTGAGATAAGAGCTGCTGCTTCACAAGACTTTTCTTTATTTTCATTAAACCCTAAATCATTGGTTTGTATAGAAAACCTGGTTAATTATGGGTTAAATTTAACATTAGTCTTTTTTTTAAAACAACTGAACAACAGGCTGGTTCACATGTTGATATGATCAGTGTTGACTTACTCCGATTCTGTTCTTCCTGTGGCCCACGGCGCCATCCTGAGGACGAACTGCTGAAACACAGATTTCATCTTTACAACAAAGAAGCAAGCAGCTGACGTTTAATCATAAAAAACTTAACAATCAATTAAATGATTAACAGAAAATAACTTTCAATCATTTTTAACCGTTTCCTGACAAATGAAGCCCTGAACATTCCCACTATCCACTGTTAATGTATCTTTTAATCTCAAACTCTTATGAAAAATCAGTTTTAAGCAAATTTTTCCTGTTTCTTATAGGGATGAAGTAAGCTCAGTGTAATATTTCAGCTAAAATGGAAATATATGTATGAGAGAAAATAAACAAATATATAAATAAACACACTGAACAGTCCTGTTCCAAATACTAAATATAGTCTGAATCGTTGCCCCTGTCTTGTGTCTGATTTAAATCTTGTTGACGATGTTTCCAGGTTGGAGAAACACCTGAGCCAGGTAGGATTCATCTTCTTCCTGTGCAGAGAGAGAACCAAGTGGACCTAAAAATGGAGAATGAGATGGATGAATCTGCACAGGTTGCATGTTTTTATAGATAAAACGTTCACTCAATATAAAAGGAATAGAAATGATAAATAAACGTTTTCATCATTAGAAAATGAACCATTACCATATTTATTAATAAAAATACTAATAAGATATGCCCTGGGAAATTGCTTTGTAGCATTTTCAGACATTACGTAGATCAAACAATCAGTGAGAGTAAAACCATTATCACATTATTCAAAAATAAAAATTAATAGTTTCAGACCAAGTATTTAAAACTGACTATTTCTCACTATATTAATTTGTCCAATTACTTCTGAGGCCTTAAAAATGCAGTTCTATGAATAAAAATGACTGTAATTACCACAAGGTCGACCCAAACCCTAAATTAAATCTGCCGGTCTGCACTTTAAACAAATCTTCACTGGTTCATTTAAAATCCACCAAATATATAAACCTGAAATTGCTCCAAAATATTTTCATGTGATGTTGAGAAGACACAGAAGAACACGACTCTTCGTTCAGTTTCATTACCAGAATATTTATTTGATTCTTTTTCCTATTAAAACACTAGCTGCCATATTTAATAAAACAGCCAACGGCCTAGTGCCTCAGTCCTCATCCTCCAATCGCATCTTCTCAAACAGGTCACATGGGGTCTGTGGACGTTGTCATTGGCTTTGCTGCTGCAGTGTGAAAGAGCTGGCCCTGTAGTCATGGCAACTGAAGTCGTTGTCATGGCAGCAGCTGCTGCTGCCAGAAGGTGGTTGGTGTCTGCGGAGTCGGTCGTGGTCCCTTGTCAACTGTTACCATGGTGGTCTCCATGGTGATGGGAAGTCTAGTATTGCATTGTTTACTGGAGGCCAGCAGAGGAGGGAGCGCCTCCTCGTTTCAGACAAATGTCTCTTTTTCTTTTTCCTCTTTTTCTTAAAAATACTGCCTCGTATTTATGTATACATATATTTGCATATATATATACATAACTGTACATTGGTGCCTCCTGGAGGGAATTTAAAAGTAAAATATTTTTTCCTTTAATAAGAACATTTGGTGGATTTTCCTTTTGGTGGTGGAGTTGCAATGACCTTAATGGAAAAGGTCTGACATTTAGGGAAATACACTTGCTTTTCTATTTTACTAAGAGCTGGATTAGAAGATTGATGTAATGTTAAATATGAAGCAGTAGTTAGCTTAGCTTAGCATGAAGACTGGGAATATGGGGCGAAACAGCTCGTCTGGTTCTGTCCAAAGGTAAGAAAAGTAAAGTTCACTAATTAATAATAAATCCTGTTTATTTTATCTGTGCAAACACTAAAGTGAAAATAACAACTCTTTATTGTACTAGATTAAACACAGTGACGTTTTGACGTTTTGAATTATTTGTCTTGTCTTGCACTGTTGAGCACGCATCGCTGCAGTCTTACAACTGTTATGGTGAGAGTTTGAGGTGCTGTAGGTGGATTTATATTTTTTGGACTGAGCCCACAGTTTGCAGGTCTTTATTACTAAGCTAAGCTACCCAGCTACTGGTTTTGTGAGACACAAAGTAAAAGTGAAAACTTTTACTTTGTGTCTCTACCTTAAAATGACTGAGCAGGTTTCCCAGAATGTCAAACTTAGTAGAGGTCACTCCAACAGTCCGGGCTGTTGTTGATGTGACAAAAGTACTTAAAACATTAAATATTGAAAGTAAACAAACAAGAATGTGAGAACAGGAGCTGTAATGTTGGAATAAAAAAAAACAAACAAAAAAACACAATGAAAAGCAGTTGATGGAAACTGATAAAGCGCTGTCAGTGTGAACAGGGTGTGTTAATTCTTAATTATATTTGTTAACTTCTTTCCAGCTGAAAACAGTTCTGAATAAAGACTTCATATAGATCTATTTAATCTGTTTATGAAAATTAAGTCCATTAGTGAAAAACTTCCATTAGTCTCTACTAATGGAGCTTCTGGTTTAATTCAGTTAGTTGGTTTATTTGTGTGGGATCTGTTGACACTAAGATATAATATACAGGCCTGATCAGTCCACCACTGAAACTAATCTGCTGGGTGAACAGTCAGTTCAAAATGCCAATCGCATCATAGAGAATGTTTATCTGTTTGTCCATTATGAAAGTGAAAAATTCACCTAATTCAGATTTAAAAAGAATGAAAATAAAAACTGTTGAACCTTTAAGATGAAACCTGCTGCTGATTCAGGAGTCGCAACATAACATCAACAAACCAAAAAAAGATATTTTTTCTTCTTTTATTATGAAATAGTGCTACAATGTACATTGCATTTCCTGTCCTGACTGTCTGCTGATGTGTGTCTGTGTGTGTTCTGATTTGTAATGCTGGACAAACCTGGTAAAAAGAAAGAAAAATGATAAATATCTTCAGTTCCCGCCAAAGGTCAGAGGTGTGACACAGTGTGAAATAATTATCCATCCTGACAGGTGATTTATTCTGCATTAAAATCTGGATCTCTTTAAAAGCTTCTCTAGACAAAAATAGAGAATAATTATTAAGACGGAATAGAAACAAGAATCACTTGATCAGGTGGACAGTTATTTAGTGCTTGTGTCTGTGTGTGTGCTGTACTGTGCTCTATATAAGTCTGTGCTCCACATAACAGACCAACTGAACCAAAGTCATGGAGGAAGGGTGAGAAATAAAGGGTTAAAAACAAAAAATGAGGTAAAGAACAAACAGAAATCAGAAAAGGATAAAATGGTAAAGTCTATTCAGATTTGGGAGGGTAGGAGCCTGCGTGTCCTGTCCCCTCCCAACTCCTTAATGGCCAGATTCACTTTGAGTGTGTGGAGGTAGAAAAAACCTAGAGGGGTGATGATTGATGAGCCAGGAGGACCAATGGCAGGCAGGCAGGAGGAGGGAGAGCCAATCAGAAGGCCTGCTGGGCAGGGTTGTAGTTGAAGGTGGAGGGAACGTGAGGTCGCTCTTCTAGTTTGTCATACTCCAGATGAAACTCCTGAAAGCAAAGACACAAAACCATGATTTAATTCTGTATGAAACTGAGGTTATACACTGGTTTCATTTTTTTCTGGTCTTGTTTCTGTCTGTGATCTGTCCCAAATCACAAGGGACAAAATAAACACATCAGATCTGCCTTCTTCAGTCCTTTGTTTTTTTGGCATCTCTAAATGGTTCATATTCAGCTTTTCACGTTGTGATAAAAAAACATACAGACTTTAGTGAGTTAGTCCATGTTACACAGTCGGAGGCCCAAAGCCTCAGATGTTTTTTATTCTTCAAAATGCTGCATTGGGAGTAAATTGAGATCTACAGTTTTATATTAAGGAGGCAAAGTCTATAAAAGTCTTAATATGTATCTGTGTTCACCTTGGCCACTTTCCTCCAGTTGAGGCAGTCGAAGAAGTAGTAGGTCCCTCTCTCGTAGGCGTTGGTCTTCAGCGTGGGCTCCATACCCGGAGCCCGAGTGATCCAAACCCGCTCCTCTTTATGGTACCTCCAGTCCCTGTTAAAGCTGGAAAAACACACAGAGCCGTTTAAAGACTCATAAATGTCAAACCCACCTTCTTCCCAGTTGTCCGTTTTTGTTTTTGAGTTGTTAATGGTGTAATGATAGTGAAGATCATGTCTATGTTCAGAGGACGTGTTCATTGTGAAGGCTCCATGTGGAATAATTGAAAGAGTTTAAATTCTACAAAACACAATATTGTCAATTTAAATGAAATGTTTTTACAATTACATTACGTTGTTTCACTGGAACTCAATGGTTCCCAAATATTTGTAGGTCAGGATGATTTTAATACTCAAAAATGAGTGTTTCTTTTTTTTTTTAACTAGATGCCGACATGGTATTCTATCACAGGCCGATGAGACGAGAAGTCACATAGAAGTAACGATTGTTTACTGTACAGTTCAAAATACATAAATTAGCACGATCAACTTATGTCCCAGTCTTTATTTTCACTTGTACGTGTGTGTGTTGTTCTCACAGCTCTACAGCAGCCAGCAGTTGTAGAAGGTCTCCTCCGTTCATATAGTAGAGATAAAACAGCAGATCTTCACCATACCGGGACAACTTGATAGCTGCTAACTGCAGATGTAACATGGAAAAATAACTCTACAGTTAAAGATGTTTTAAAGTTCAGGCATTATACCACTGAAGTCATTTAACTGTTTTTCAATACACGTAATAGCAGAAAGGAAACATACCTTGTCCCTTATGTGGATGTTGGTTAAATACTCTGAGGGGACGTGGAAGTCTGCAGGAAGAGGAAGAGGATGCAAAAATAGCTGTAAAAACTGCAACACGACACGTTAAAGCTGTTCACTAAAGAAAAGAGAGATTAAATAAACATTAATAAACCGTTGGATCAGAGAAAAACGAATCGAATTACAACTGCATTATTAAATTGTTGCCCCTTTGGGGCCAGAAGACAGCACAACATGCTTTTTGTGTTTGTTGTTTCTAAGAGGCTGCATTTGTGCCTCAGACATATCGATTAACAATCAATTGTCTATTTACACATCCAGCACACACACACAGCAGGGTGATCATCCTGTTGGAGTAGCTGTTGTGGCCAAGTCCAATATTACCTCCATCAATTCTCAGGGTAAACCTCAATTAAATATTTAGTGTTCAGTCTTCAAACTCACCTATATCCTGCGGTCGACATGGAGCTGATGCCCAGGGAGACGCAAACTTAGGATAAAGATTCCTGATTAGGAAAAAGAAACAGAAAAAAATCAACACATTTAGTGATGAAAACTTGATTATGGTATTCTGCCTTATAATAAAAAAAAAAACCTGCTGACTGTCTTTAGTCAAGGAAGTTGTGAGTTTCGCTTCAGTTCAGTTCAGCATAAAAACAAAATTTTAGATTAAAATTTCAGTTTCCTCTGATCAAACATCTCAAGTAAAATCAATCAGTTGTTTTCATATATTGTTCTTTTATATCGTTCTTCATGTCGAATTAACAACACTGTTAAATTTAACACATTAAGACATTAACTCAGTGCCATCAGTCCAACGTTTGCAGGTTCTGCTATGAAAACAGTTCTGTATCTGATCATGGAAATTAGAACAGAAACAATCAGTTGAGCAACACACAAATAATCAACTGCAACGAGTCAAAAATATTTTGGGACAACTCAGACTTTTTCTGTTTCATTTCACCTGGAACTGAATATTTTTGACTTTTTGACACTTTTTCTGTTGAACTATAAACTCAGGAGTTTAAATAATTAAAGCTTTTGTTTCTCCAATCTTCACATATAGTGTTGATTTTTAATTTTTCATTACTTTTTATTTCTCTAGCTGTATCTTCACCAGTAAGTGCTGATTGTGTCTCTATCACCAAGCTGGTTCTGTTCCTGAGATTTTTGGGTGTAAGCTGTGGACAGGTTTGTAAAAAACCAGACCTGGGGGCAGTTTTATAAAGATATTTTATACTAGTCTACAGCGTTTTATCAAAGTTAGATTAGTTTAATTCAATATAAACAACAAACAAAAAGCATGTTGTGGTGTCTTATGGCCCCCAAGAGGACAAAATTTAATACTGCAGTTGTAATTTGATCAGTTTTCTCTGACCCAGCATTTTATTAATATTTATTGTATCTCTCTTTTCACAAAAATAAATGCTGACTTAAGCATTAAAACTTAACCAGGCTAACTAATTATGACAGGCAGAGTCTCTTTGAACCTGTTAAATTATTCCCAGAGTCATAAGGTTTCTGCAGGAGTTATGGGACCTGAATGTACGATGCAGATGTTCAGACGATCACGTTTTTATCATTTGTGTAAAAAATGTGTGTGTGTGCGTGTCCATCGTACTCGGGCGAGTTGAGGTTGAGCCCGAGCGTCGTGAGGTCAGAGCCCAGTGCCAGATGGACCATGCCGGGGTCCGTCTCTGCCGCCCGGATGAATGTCAACAAGCCGATCATTCCAAACTGATCTGTTACCATGCCGACTGGGATGTTGGTCACACGCCCTGAGAAACCGGAACATGATGATTGGTTAAACTGAAACCATGACGGTTACTGCTCGCTCCCCTGCTGTATTAGAGTTTGTTTCTCACCGTCGGGAAGCACCTGAATCCCTTTCTTATGCTGGTTGTTGTTGCTGGGCGCAGAGCTCTTATCACCAGGGAACTTTGGACCATCTGAGTTTGAGGTGGGCTTTCCTGATGAGTTCAGATTCTGATCGGACCATAAAAAAAAAAACAAAAAAAAAGAAAGAAATTGGTCTCACAACAAGTAGACAAAGTCAGGACATCGAAGAACAACACAAACAAGCAAAAGAAAAAATTCATAGGAAAATAAAAACTAAATTAAAATCAACAACAGCAAAGGAAAGACATAAAACAAAGAGTAAACAAACCGTTTTGCTGTCTTCATTGGTGCTGGTGGGGTCTTTTGTTTGGTAGTTTGGACCTGGGAGAGCGGGGAAATCTTCGTTATGGATGGAGAAGTCCTGCGACTGCTCACTGGACGGCTTGGTTACCATGCCAACTACAAAAATGGAGCAGGAGAGCAGTTAATAACAGTTATACTAGTGTAATGATGTAAAAATGTGCAAAATCACAGTCTAACTCTAAATCAGAAACTATACACACACACAACCTTTAGGGCTAAAGTCTCCCAATTATCTGTAAAAGTCCATCAATTATCATAAGTGATGTAGTAATTCCAGAGGTTTTGTTGAACTAGTCGTTAAAAGATTTCTGTCACATAAGGCAAGGAGCAGAGTTCCTGACAAAGAAACCCAATGTGCTTAGACAAGATAAAGAAAATGTAGAAATCCTCATAATTAACAGTTTGGAACCAACAAATGTGAGAGAATGATTCAAAGCATTAATCAAACAAAAGCAATAATGTAAGTGAAAACTGTTGCAGCAACAGTAAGAGAAAGGTTTGTGTAATGTGATAATAAATAGGAAACTGCAGTTTGGACCGTTGATTGTTGCTGATGCTAACAAACTGCAGATTACATAGCCTCCACCAGCCAGTCAAGTTGCAGGTTACATGTTTGTACCGGCTGCACTGAAAAAAAAATCTCTGTTCATTAAGAGTTGTTATAGCACGGAGACACACACAAACACACACATAGTCTTGTACCGTAGGGAGCCCGACCGGCCAGCGGGTTGAGCAGTGGAGTGGGATTTGAGCCTCCGTCCCTCCGACTCCGGTCTGCTAATGCCGGGAAATCGGACAAGTCCAACCCTGTCACATTCTCGCTGCCGTCTGAACAAAACGACAGAAAAAAATTACATAAAACATATGTGCACATCTACCAAACTCAATGAAAAACAACTTTAATTTCAACACTGAAAAAATGTTAAATACATGTTCTTCTTGTACCTGTGCCATTGAAGATGTTGTTGGATAGCGAGTTGTTCATGCTGAAACCTGGATTCCTGTTCACCCCAAACCCTGACATACTAACACACAAGCACAAACACATGGGATTATTGTCAGAACTGCAGAACAATGTGTAATCATAAAAACTAGAAATGAAATCAAAACATACATGAATGTGGGAGAAACGACTGCACAGTGACGTTAAATATAAAGTATTATGCTTGTTGGCTGCTTTAGAATTAATTTAAGGTTTGTAAAGCTATTACATAAATAATCATTTTTAAATCAGTTCTTGAAAAGTATGAAAGTCAAATACTGTCAAAACCTCCATGATATTCTGTTTACTGTTTCATATACCAAAGAAAAACACATTTTGAACCAGAAATGTTATAATCTGTGCATGAAAAACAAGAAAAGTTAATATTAGATTAAGTTACTGTTTTATTTTATATCCATCCACTAATCCGTTCCTCTTTTAACTATTCAGTTTTACTTCTAAGTCCTCATTATGGAACTGAACGACATGTCCTTGAAAACCTATAAACAAGTTTATAGGCAGAAGTACCAAATATTAATTTATTTAACGCTAATAAAGAACTGATTATTGGACTAAACAATTAACTGAATAGATTCAAATTTACACTCCAGTATTAATCTGTGATAATCAGAAAAGGGTGGAGAACACATACACTAACAGGTGAAGCTGATTTACAGTTGATCAGATTAAGGTGAACTGAACAGGTAAACTCACTCTGCTGTAGAACGGTATGTGTGTTACCTGTTAATAGTGAACGGCTGCCGTGCTTGCTGCTGTTTGGGCATGCCAATGATGCTGGGTGACGACCGGCTGGGACTCCCCATGCTGCCGCTCCTCCCTGTGCCACTGCCTCCTCTCTCTCCTCCTCCTCCCATCCCTCCCGTCTGCCCCGTTGGACCTCCCACCTGCTGGCTGTGGTTAAGCACACTCCGGCTGCTCATTGGTAGAATAGCCCTGCAGAGAAACACAAAAAAGAAAACAAAAGAGGAAAAACAGTTGAGGATGAAAGTTGGAGTTGGTGGTTTGTGGGTTCCAAGCACAGTTTGACATTTGTAGAGAAAAAGGAACTTGAGCAGCTGGGCTTGAAACAGGGACACTGAGGTTATGTGGTACGTGTCTGACTCAACATTCAGCCTGAAAAAGAGGTTGCACTGGTAGCGGCGTGTTGTTCCAGATACTGGTGAGACAATGAAATATGAACCAGGAAGACCAGTTTGAGCAACACATCCATCAGTTTCCAAGTTTATCAGATGCCAAAACATCAGCACAGATGTTGAGATAATATAAAACAGGTTTGCAACTGAACTTTCAAGTTGCACAGAAGCAAAGACATTTTTGGCTGAGGTGGAAAAGCTAGTTTATAAAGCGAAATGGAAGCAGGTCCTTGTAGATAAAGCCCAGATAAAGATTAAATGTGACTTCCAGTGCCTTGTTGTTTTTAAAACACATTTTTACACTCAATTTAATTTGGCTTTGTTGACCCTAATCAACAGGTGTGTAATGGTTCAGAAACTAAGGCTGAAATTGCATCACAATCGTCTACAGTCTTGTGTCCACCTACTACATGTTAACAGTAGAGTACTGATGCCAGCAAATTGGATTTATTGGACCAGAAATCAGATATGGTATGCTGTAAGAGGACCTGCTGCTTTGTCTATGGACTTTATGTTATGAAAGGAACACTGTGCCCAAACAGAAAGCATAGTGTTAGCTGTTTGACAGCTTCAGTTCTGGTGAAGCGTTCAGGGGAAGTACAGCGAAAAAAACAAAACAAAACATAAAAACTTACAATAAGTGACTGCATAAATATCCAAATAAAGTGCTTAAATAATTAAGTGAGCTTGTAAATGATCTTAAAGAGAATGAAAACATTATTTCTTTAATATCAGAACATTTTACACTGTTTATGTTAAATCAATTAATACTTGTAAAAATAAATACACCATGACATTTTAAGAAATTAAATAAATACACCCCCACGATTCATACTTGGCCAGTAAAAGTACCTGCTTGGTGATGGAGGCGTGTGCATTGTGCCGGTGTTGGGTGTAGAGGCATGACTGGAGAGCTGGCTGGCAGACTGGTTCAGCCCACTTCGACTTAACTGAGGCGCTGTGTTGCTGTTCAAGCCGCGCATGGGAAACCCCAAAGCACCTACAGAGAGAAACATGTTTTTTCTCAACAAACTACTTTCAGCTCGAGTTTTGACTTTGTTCTCTTTCTAATGATTTTGTGATTGAACTAGGATGAAAAAAATGTTACATTTAGTTTATCTCATGCTTTTGGTTTCCAGAACTTCCCACTTACATATGCTAATAATTACAGATTTTTATTAGAAAGTGAGTAACGTGATGTGGATCCAGACAAATGGCAGAAAGAAGACGAATGGTTTAAATAGTATTTTCAAATTATTCTTCAACTTGTAACTGATGTTGCTGTTGAAACTTAACACTTTTTAACAATACTAGCTATTAGAAAAAGTTATACACAATATGGTAACAGGTGAGTGTTTATCTTACTTTGTGGGCCATATAAGCTGGCTCCCAGTTGTGATAATTGACCCGTTGAGGAAGCAGAAGAAGACGCCAGCAACTGAAGACAGAGGAAACAGAAAGAGATGCTTTAATTTGCCTAATATCGTTGTCTTTTGTTAACTGATATTAAAAATTAAGATCTTCTATTCTACTCTGGAGAAGCATCATGCTGTGACATAGAGATCATGTATATGTTTCAGTACATATACCAAACCTGTTGTCTGTTGTTTAATCTGATCTAAAAACATTTTCTCTACGAAATTGTCCCCTCCTTTAAAAAAAGAAGTGAAATAAAGTAGAACAAATGAAGTAGAAAAAAACCATTTCAGTACCTGTTTGGTACCAAACAGGTACTGAAATGTGAAACCTAGTCCACACTCTTTATATGTAAACAGAAGTTCAAAGTAACAAAAAGGAAAAAATGACTAACAGCGTAAGAGTTTAGACATGATATTGTTTTTTTTTTTGGCATTGTTTTCTGATCTCAGTCACAAAATTATCTGCCTCGCAGTGAAATCGGGTATCCTAATTTCAATCCATCCGTATTCCTACTATTTTATTCCCTGTAACAAACATGGAAACAGTTTCATCGCCCAACCCTACCTTAAAATAATTTATTTACCGTAAAATTACAGAATATGTACAAAGTATTTTTATGAACCCAGAACAGTGAAGCTCAGCAATAGAGATCATTTCCAACTTACGTCTTTGTCATTGCGGTGAGGAGGGAACATGGACTGTTGGCTGTAGTAGAGGCTGGAGTCATCCGTGTAGTCACTGTCTACCCCTCCCTCCATAAACTTCTTCCGGTTAGCACCAAACATGCCGCGTGTCACCTGTGACAGCCATAACAGAGAACAGTTAGGCTGAATAACAGTGGTAAGGTAAACCAGCTCCTCTATACCGGCATCGTGTCACTAAAGCTTTAAATTGCAACTTAATGGAAACTCTAAATCTATTAAGTTGCTCAGAAAATAACTAGGTTAGGAAAAGCAAGTGCTAAATTCTGTATGTATGATTTTAGAGATATACTTTAATGCAAAAATGGCCAAAAATCTTAAATCTCTTGTTGTGTCTGTATTTTCTTATTGTAAACAGAATATATCAAACGAAATTTTTCACTTTTTCCCTTTCCAAGTGTCTAAAGACAAAAATAAAAAACATCATTAAAATAATCAACTTAAATTGAAAAGGTTATTTTCAGGCAAATCAATAATTAAAGTACCTGTTAAAAACAAATCTTGCATCATCAGTAATCAAGAAAATCAGGAGCAGAAACCTGCTTGCTGACTGACTGATATAATGTGCAAGCATATGTACAAACCAGTTATTTCCATTCAACTGAAACTATGATTTAATGCTCATTCTCAAGTCTAAGTTTACACTTAAATGGTTCAAACACTCTCTACATAGTATAATTTTCAAAAATGCACACACCCACATTGAAGCAATTTATGTATCATCTATGACAAATGCAAAAATGAAATTCTCAATCCTGCAAAGCTTAAAAGAAAAAATCTGTCACTTTTTATTTGGAACTCTAGAATCCCCAATTATGTAACGCTAATAGTTATTTTTTTGTCTAAGTTACTGAGCTAACTGCTGAAGTTCTCCACACAGCTACTGAGTCAACGCTTAACACAACTTAAATCGTAATGTGTAAAACGTGACGAAAACTGGCTACAGTAGTTTTATCTATCATCCACACAGAGCATTATAGGTTGTAATCATACAGATCCACAGCCATGTCTGGGCCTTGATCTCTCGGGATTAGTTTTGTTTACTAAAGTAGGTTAGCCAAATATCTACAATCCCTCGCAGCAGCAGGCTATTGTGCTGCAGCTTCACCCAGTAAACAACGGCTAACTGAGTGCTAACACGCGTGGGATATTGTATCACAAGTGCAATGTTGCTTAAAGACCACTGTATGTTTGGTTATCAATCCCACACACCCACCAGCTGTAAACACCAACCAGTTGGTCAGTAAGCTTTCCTGTTGTTGTTTCAAAGCTGCGTGAAAGGTGCAGCAGTGTCGCAAAAGGCTAATGTTAGCATTGTAAGCTAAGCTAGCCCGACTATCTATCCAGTGTGAAGTCTAACGCTGCCTTGTTCTAATTCACAACTCGAATAAACCAAATTATCTTGCGTTGCGTTGTCTCAGTGAATCCCACGTTAAAATAAAATATCAGCTGAGTATCTTGTTAGTTGTAAAGGTTCAGACGCTACAGCTAGCTAACAAACGTACGTAAACTAAAGCCTAGCTCTATGTGAATACATGAAGCTGCTAGCATGAAAGCTAATGCTAACTACCAAGCGAGCTAGTATGTTGAATGTAACAGAGAAATGAGTCTAAAGAAACAGTTGCAAGCGGCTATAAGACCGACTGGCAACCCGTTAAAGTCGGTAATTATGGGGCTGTGCACACAGGCCACCGGGCTGAAGGGAAGCCGGCGGGCATGCATGTTTCGTTCGGGTTCGGGTTTGGGCCTGCTGCGCCTCCGTCAGTTAGTTCCCCAAAACAACAACAATGAGAAACGTAACCGGACCGCTACCGTTTGTTGTCGTATTTTCCTACTTCCATCCAAAAACCGATTCCGTGATAACCACCGCGTGAACTGTGCTTTGCTTGAACGAGCTTTTCATGAGTAAGTACTGGGAAAATAAATTAAAGGAATTAAAAAGGAGCTCACCGCATCAATCTTTCTTCCCCGCTACAATCCAAGATGGCCGACATCGAGGATACTGGGACGCCTCTGACCTGAGTCCCCTGCTCCCTGCTCCCTGCTCTGCTCTGCTCTGCTCCCTGCTCCGCTCCGCTCTGCTCCCTGCTCCCTGCTCCGCTCTACGGTCTGAACAGTGAGCCTCCATCAGTCCATAAAAAATAACATTTGTTTAAAATAGAAGATAGAAGAATCATCTGACAGCCTTTGTTCAATTTCTAGGCACTGAATGTCTGAAGACCCTTATTAAAAGTCCAGTCGGTCCATGTGATCTGCATATAATACAGCTTTAAAAGACTTTAAATGTTCATGTGAGACACAGGCTTTATAATATATATACTTTATAATAATGATCATCTTACAGGCATAAAAGCTGCTGACATGTTTCATTGGATCTGTGTAAAAATCTTAAACAGCAACAGAAGATGATTTGAAGATGAAGATGTGGTCAGGAGGGAGTGGGAATCGAACACTGACCCTGGGGTTTCTCTACCATCTGAGGATATAATATATATATAATAGAAATTACATGATATTAATAATTATAATTTAATATTATAAGAAAAAATAATAATTTTCAAGATCATTTCACACACCACAGTCCCCCCCAAAATAAACAGTACAAATCTTTTTTTTTTCATGTTTGATGACGATGACTGCTTTTTGTGAAACATGTAAAGAATAATATAAAAATTACAAATAAAGCTAAATTTTTAAAAACCTTATATTATTTGGCAGGAGTGTAAAGTAACTTAACAGACAGAGTCAAATATTATACATCTTCCACTACTTATTTAGAATACTACTATTACTACCACCAATAATAATTCACCAGTCTTTTTGGAGGAGCGGCACAGGTATATACAGGTATGCTGTTGGCTCAGGTGTTGTAGAGCCTGATGATGGTGGGAATGAAGGATCTCCTGAATCCTTCTGTCCTACAACGCAGTGAGTGGAGTCGTCCACTGCAGCTACTGCTCTGCTCCATCAGGACGTTGTGTAGTTGATGGTCGGTGCTACTGTAGAATGGTCTCTATGTTTTTCTGTGTGCCACAGCTTCCAGTGAGTCCAGCCGCCTTGAATCCTTATTTTTAAAGCTGCCCACCCAGAAGACTGCAAACAGCAAACTCTCTGCTGTAGTTTGGTTTGTAGCATCTACCTGCAGATTTCTAATGACCTAAGCCGCTTTAAGAGGAAAAGACGTCTCTGTCCTTTTTTATATTGCACATCTGAAGTCTGCTGTGTACAGTGTGGAGCCAAAACAGCCCCCGTGGAGCTAAGGACTTCACCACCAGAGACTTTTATTTTGTAAAGAACTCACACTGTGAAACGGAAGTCACGATCTTTACGGTAACTTTATGTAAACGTCTCTGATTGGACGATCACACTAACGTCCAATCTGACCAATCAACGACAAGCTAGGAGCGGCTGCTCACTATATAAAGAGGACTTGGGTCGTCTGTCGTTGTTGTCTATTGTTTAATAGCATCTGGAACAGAACATGTCTGGAAGAGGGAAGACCGGCGCCGGAAAGGCCCGAGCGAAGGCCAAGACCCGCTCGTCCAGAGCCGGACTCCAGTTCCCCGTGGGTCGTGTCCACAGGCTGCTGCGTAAAGGCAACTACGCGGAACGCGTCGGTGCCGGAGCTCCCGTGTACCTGGCGGCTGTCCTGGAGTATCTGACCGCTGAGATCCTGGAGCTGGCTGGAAACGCTGCCCGCGACAACAAGAAGACCAGGATCATCCCCCGTCACCTGCAGCTGGCTGTCCGCAACGACGAGGAGCTCAACAAGCTGCTGGGCGGAGTCACCATCGCTCAGGGCGGCGTGCTGCCCAACATCCAGGCGGTGCTGCTGCCCAAGAAGACCGAGAAACCCGCCGGCAAGGCCAAGTAAACCGGGACCGGCTCCGACCACCAACACAAAGGCTCTTTTCAGAGCCACACACCGACTCTGAAGGAGCTCATTTTACCTTCACACGGTTTTTAACTAACTTCAGTCCATTAACCTGTGGAACATCAGATCAATCAACCACTCATTAAAATTCATTAATTAAAAAGTTCAATAGTAAAACGTGTATTAATTAGTTTAAACTGGAGTTTAGGACAAAACGTCAAATATTTTATCATCAGACAATAATGAAGATGTGAGGTGAAGAAAAACAAACGAGACGTAAGATGATACAGGTTCAGAAATCAAACTGGAACAGACGGAACACGGTCTGTAGACACATAAGAAGAACTCTGGATAAAGAACCACAGCTGTCCGGCTTCTTTTTGGACATTTCACTGTTTATTCTGCACCTTTAACCCCGTTTTATTATTGGTGCTGTTATTTTGGTCTTTGTTAATGTTATTGATGATATTCTTCTTATATTTAATGCTGCTACGGTGTCTTGTTGTCTTATTTGCACTTTATGTTTAAATGTAAACGTTTGTTTTGTCCCTGAAACTTCAATAAAGATTTGTTAAAAGCAGAAAAGCCAACAGCAGCTTTGGTTCTTTACGTTTATATATAGATATTATAAAACACATATTATTCATATAATAATATATAGATATTATAAAACACATATTATTCATATAATAATATATAGATATTATAAAACACATGTTATTCATATAATAATATATAGATATTATAAAACACATATTATTCATATAATAATATATAGATATTATAAAACACATATTATTCATATAATAATATATAGATATTATAAAACACATGTTATTCATATAATAATATATAGATATAATAAAACACATATTATTCATATAATAATATATAGATATTATAAAACACATGTTATTCATATAATAATATATAGATATAATAAAACACATATTATTCATATAATAATATATAGATATTATAAAACACATGTTATTCATATAATAATATATAGATATTATAAAACACGTTATTCATATAATAATATATAGATATTATAAAACACATATTATTCATATAATAATATATAGATATTATAAAACACATGTTATTCATATAATAATATATAGATATTATAAAACACATGTTATTCATATAATAATATATAGACACACTGGAACCACCCATGCTCTTATTTTGAAATGTGTTCTAAGAGGAAATGCGGTGTCTTCTCGCTCCTGAGGTGAAAACAGGAAACGGAAGCTTGACGGGCTCGCGGCCAGCTGTCGTTCTTCAATCACGTCCGCAGAAGGACGTTAAGAGCTGAAGCCGCCGCTCGAGTCTCCATCAGTTTCTCTTCGGAAGAACAGAAGCAGCGTCAGAATGAGTGGTCGCGGAAAAGGAGGCAAAGGACTCGGGAAAGGAGGCGCCAAGCGGCACCGGAAAGTTCTCCGGGATAACATCCAGGGAATCACCAAACCCGCCATCCGCCGTCTGGCTCGTCGCGGCGGAGTCAAGCGTATCTCCGGTCTCATCTACGAGGAGACCCGCGGGGTGCTCAAGGTCTTCCTGGAGAACGTCATCCGTGATGCCGTCACCTACACCGAGCACGCTAAGAGGAAGACGGTGACCGCCATGGACGTGGTCTACGCCCTCAAGAGACAGGGCCGCACTCTGTACGGCTTCGGAGGTTGAACCTGCTCCTGGACTCCAACTACAACCAAAGGCTCTTTTCAGAGCCGCTCACAACATCGACAGAGCTGCTTCCTGGGTTTATTCATATTAGGTTGATGAAACAGAATTCTGAATAATAGTGAATTTAAAATCCTCCTAATGTCGCTGGAGACGTTTCTGTTCATTTATATTAATGTAACTATGAAATGAGAAATATTTTAAGATGAATATAATATATTATTAAGATGAATATAATATATTATTAAGATGAATATAATATATTATTAAGATGAATATAATATATTATACATGAATATAATATATTATATTAATCTTAATATATTATACATGAATATAATATATTAAGATTAATATAATATATTATACATGAATATAATATATTCACAAAAAGAAAAAACATTAGATATTTTTAATAAATATTGTGATGATCAACAAGACACCACGTGATTAACGAGCGTCACTGAGACTGAACTGCTTCAGCCAATCACAGGGCTCACAGTCATGTAGCGCGGTAAAGCGCCCGGATGCAGTTCATCTGTGACGCTTCATCAATCAACCAATCATAGAAAGGCGACAGCGCAGCAACATTTGCATCAGGTCAGTTAAAGAGCAGCCGTCGTGCTGTGTTCCACACACACATCCGTTTGTGGTCATCGAGTCTCGGACGATGCCTGAACCCGCGAAGTCTGCGCCCAAGAAGGGCTCCAAGAAGGCGGTGACGAAGACCGCTGGGAAGGCCGGCAAGAAGAAGAGGAGGACCAGGAAGGAGAGCTACGCCATCTACGTGTACAAGGTCCTGAAGCAGGTCCACCCCGACACCGGCATCTCGTCCAAGGCCATGGGCATCATGAACTCGTTCGTCAGCGACATCTTCGAGCGGATCGCCGGGGAGGCCTCCCGCCTGGCGCACTACAACAAGCGCTCCACCATCACCTCCAGGGAGATCCAGACCGCGGTCCGCCTCCTGCTGCCCGGTGAGCTGGCCAAGCACGCCGTGTCCGAGGGAACCAAGGCCGTCACCAAGTACACCAGCTCCAAGTAAACTGCTGCTGCAGCTCCATCAACACAAAGGCTCTTTTCAGGGCCGCTCACCGTGAACTAAAGACGGATCCTCCTCACTGGTTCTGTTGGATGTTGAACATCAACCGTTTTATTTCTATATCACAATAATAAGAAAAGTTGAGTCTGGTTTAGAGTCGATGTTAAAACATGAGCTGATTTCATTAAAGATTCACGTTTGTCTATTTTATTTTATTTTATTATTTGGTTTAAATGAACACGTTTGTCTATTTTATTTTATTTTATTATGTTTTAAATGAACACGTTTGTCTATTTTATTTTATTTTATTATGTTTTAAATGAACACGTTTGTCTATTTTATTTTATTTTATTATTTGGTTTAAATGAACACGTTTGTCTATTTTATTTTATTATGTTTTAAATGAACACGTTTGTCTATTTTATTTTATTTTATTATGTTTTAAATGAACACGTTTGTCTATTTTATTTTATTTTATTATGTTTTAAATGAACACGTTTGTCTATTTTATTTTATTTTATTATGTTTTAAATGAACACGTTTGTCTATTTTATTTTATTATGTTTTAAATGAACACGTTTGTCTATTTTATTTTATTCCATGGTTTAAGTGACGGTGACATCTGGTGGACAAATGAAGACACAGCAGGACACGACTGAAGCTCTGGTTCTGTTCCATGATAGAAATAAAAGTTCACAAAATTATATTATTATAAATATAATTATAAAGTCATTACAATAAAATATAGAGATACTCTAAAACACATTAACCCAAAGAATCAATGCAAATTATAACATGGGTTAAATGTTAGTTGAGGGTTAATGAATCCTTCCTACTTTGGAGATGATCAGTGTTTGAACTCAGACACATTTGATCTTGAAGTGTTTTTACAGAAAACCTTTAAAGATAAGAAAAGTTTGTCATTTGAGGACTTGTATGATTTGAAATAATTAATACAAGTTAGTTGTCTTCACAGGTTTTTATTGAGAAATATAATTTTTTTCTACATTCGGCTCATGTCAAGTGTCGCAGTGATAAAATGACCCCAAACTTTAGAACATCTCAAAATACTGTCACTGTATCTGTCATCTTTAACTGAAACACCTCATTGGCAGCATTAACTCACCGGGAAGAAAATAAACTTAAATAAACTTAAATAAACAAAAATCAACATCTTCAGAAAGTTCCTCATCTGAGCAGGTTGTGTCACACAACAACTTCCTGACGTTACCTCGACTGGCGAACATTGGTTCCGCTTCGGTAAACTGTCACACTGGACTGGATATTAACCATGTTCAATTCCTTAAATTTCCCTTTTATATAAAAGTTATTTTAATATTTAACCAAACAACCACAGATATTAGAAAAGTATAACTGATACGTGACAGCAGTTACAGTTTACTTTAAATCAGAGGTTTCAAACTCATTTTAGTTCCGCGTGCATAGCTCATCATAATTATAAATAATAACTATAATATAATAATATAATAACTAATAACTATCCTTCAGTCAGATTTCTCAAGAAAAACGTAATTTCCTTCAGTTTATTATTTATGTGTACATTAAAACTGATCACAGCCTATTGCACTTTAAGATTAAATCAACTTAACATATAGGACTTATTTTCCACGTGTTTCTTAACTGAACCCACTTCTTACAAACTTAAGTGATCATTTTAATCACCTGGCCTGTAAATATAAGATTTAGACATGAAACTGATAAAATACAAACATACAGTTTTTTTTGTAGTGAAGCTGATGACCGACATCTTCTCACTTGTATTTTTCACTGTTCTCATAATATATTATATCATCAGTCGGTACATGTGTCCTCGTCTTTAATCCAGCGGGCCGGACTGAACCTCTTGTTGGGCCGGTTCCGGCCCCCGGCCCGTCCGTTCTACTTTCCTGATTAAACCGTTCCGATCACGGGTTTCACGTTAATGTGGTGTAAACACACGAGTGCGGAGGAAACTGCTCTTAGTGAACCGGTGTGTGGCTCTTAAAAGAGCCGTTGTTTGTTGGGGGAGACTGGGGGAGTCTAAGCCCTCTCTCCGCGGATGCGCCGGGCCAGCTGGATGTCTTTGGGCATGATGGTGACCCTCTTGGCGTGGATGGCGCACAGGTTGGTGTCCTCGAAGAGCCCCACCAGGTAAGCCTCGCTGGCCTCCTGCAGAGCCATGACGGCCGAGCTCTGGAAGCGCAGGTCGGTCTTAAAGTCCTGAGCGATCTCCCTGACCAGGCGCTGGAAGGGCAGCTTGCGGATCAGCAGCTCGGTGGATTTCTGGTAGCGACGGATCTCTCGGAGAGCCACGGTACCGGGCCTGTAACGGTGAGGCTTCTTGACTCCGCCGGTGGCCGGGGCGCTCTTACGGGCAGCCTTGGTGGCCAGCTGCTTCCTGGGAGCTTTGCCTCCGGTGGATTTACGGGCGGTCTGCTTGGTTCGGGCCATTTCTGTAGTCGCTCGTTCAAAGATCGAACATAACTAACAGCGCTTCAGATGCTGCTTTTATAGCCAACGCCGGAGCGATGGCGACGCTTATTGGTCCACTTTGTGCTCGAGGTGTGGCTAAGCTCCTATTGGACAACAATATTCAAACTTCCCGCCTTCCACAGCACGATAGTCATAAGCTGCTCAAAATGTAAATAAACGTATAAAACAACGATTTAAAACATGTTATTAAATAAAAACATATTATTTCTTAACCACGTATAATTTATAATTCATCAAATTAATTCAGACAGCTATCTGATCTAATTCGTTCTTATTGTATTTGTAGCTTATGTTCTGTATAACCGACATAAAGCAGAATTAGAGTTATGTATTAAACTGTAATTTAATAGAATGATGTATATATTTTAATTACTGTTTTAATTTCATGTTTGCCTCTTTAGTTCATGTTTTTTATGCATCACAAACCCACTGTGCATAAAATTCAGTCACTCACAGATCCACTGACGCTTTAATTATTTTCAGTTTAACAATATTATTGACCATAAACCAAATGTTGGAGTTCGCTCAAATTCAAGTAGGTTTTATAATTGAACAAATTCAATAACAACTCACACAGTTTAACATTAGTCAGTAAAATGTTCAGTAAACTATGATCAACTGTTTGTGTTTAACTACATTCATGACTCTGCTACATTTATTTTACGTGTTAACACGTACTGTTTAAACACAAAAGAGTTTAAACAGTAAAAAACATTTACAACAGTAAAAATAAATAAAGTTACTAATTAGTTAAGTTAATTAACATCTGATCTGGATGAAGACAGTGAACATGTTTAATTAGATCTTCACTTAGTGGAAACTCAACCTAATATGAATAAACCCAGGAAGCAGCTCTGTCGATGTTGTGAGCGGCTCTGAAAAGAGCCTTTGGTTGTAGTTGGAGTCCAGGAGCAGGTTTAACCTCCGAAGCCGTACAGAGTGCGGCCCTGTCTCTTGAGGGCGTAGACCACGTCCATGGCGGTCACCGTCTTCCTCTTAGCGTGCTCGGTGTAGGTGACGGCATCACGGATGACGTTCTCCAGGAACACCTTGAGCACCCCGCGGGTCTCCTCGTAGATGAGACCGGAGATGCGCTTGACTCCGCCGCGACGAGCCAGACGGCGGATGGCGGGTTTGGTGATTCCCTGGATGTTGTCCCGGAGAACTTTCCGGTGCCGCTTGGCGCCTCCTTTCCCGAGTCCTTTGCCTCCTTTTCCGCGACCACTCATTCTGACGCTGCTTCTGTTCTTCCGAAGAGAAACTGATGGAGACTCGAGCGGCGGCTTCAGCTCTTAACGTCCTTCTGCGGACGTGATTGAAGAACGACAGCTGGCCGCGAGCCCGTCAAGCTTCCGTTTCCTGTTTTCACCTCAGGAGCGAGAAGACACCGCATTTCCTCTTAGAACACATTTCAAAATAAGAGCATGGGTGGTTCCAGTGTGTCTATATATTATTATATGAATAACATGTGTTTTATAATATCTATATATTATTATATGAATAATATGTGTTTTATAATATCTATATATTATTATATGAATAACATGTGTTTTATAATATCTATATATTATTATATGAATAACATGTGTTTTATAATATCTATATATTATTATATGAATAACATGTGTTTTATAATATCTATATATTATTATATGAATAACATGTGTTTTATAATATCTATATATTATTATATGAATAACATGTGTTTTATAATATCTATATATTATTATATGAATAACATGTGTTTTATAATATCTATATATTATTATATGAATAACATGTGTTTTATAATATCTATATATTATTATATGAATAACATGTGTTTTATAATATCTATATATTATTATATGAATAATATGTGTTTTATTATATCTATATATTATTATATGAATAACATGTGTTTTATAATATCTATATATAAACGTAAAGAACCAAAGCTGCTGTTGGCTTTTCTGCTTTTAACAAATCTTTATTGAAGTTTCAGGGACAAAACAAACGTTTACATTTAAACATAAAGTGCAAATAAGACAACAAGACACCGTAGCAGCATTAAATATAAGAAGAATATCATCAATAACATTAACAAAGACCAAAATAACAGCACCAATAATAAAACGGGGTTAAAGGTGCAGAATAAACAGTGAAATGTCCAAAAAGAAGCCGGACAGCTGTGGTTCTTTATCCAGAGTTCTTCTTATGTGTCTACAGACCGTGTTCCGTCTGTTCCAGTTTGATTTCTGAACCTGTATCATCTTACGTCTCGTTTGTTTTTCTTCACCTCACATCTTCATTATTGTCTGATGATAAAATATTTGACGTTTTGTCCTAAACTCCAGTTTAAACTAATTAATACATGTTTTACTGTTGAACTTTTTAATTAATGAATTTTAATGAGTGGTTGATTGATCTAATGTTCCACAGGTTAACGGACTGAAGTTAGTTAAAAACCGTGTGAAGGTAAAATGAGCTCCTTCAGAGTCGGTGTGTGGCTCTGAAAAGAGCCTTTGTGTTGGCGGTCGGAGCCGGTCCCGGTTTACTTGGCCTTGCCGGCGGGTTTCTCGGTCTTCTTGGGCAGCAGCACCGCCTGGATGTTGGGCAGCACGCCGCCCTGAGCGATGGTGACTCCGCCCAGCAGCTTGTTGAGCTCCTCGTCGTTGCGGACAGCCAGCTGCAGGTGACGGGGGATGATCCTGGTCTTCTTGTTGTCGCGGGCAGCGTTTCCAGCCAGCTCCAGGATCTCAGCGGTCAGATACTCCAGGACAGCCGCCAGGTACACGGGAGCTCCGGCACCGACGCGTTCCGCGTAGTTGCCTTTACGCAGCAGCCTGTGGACACGACCCACGGGGAACTGGAGTCCGGCTCTGGACGAGCGGGTCTTGGCCTTCGCTCGGGCCTTTCCGGCGCCGGTCTTCCCTCTTCCAGACATGTTCGCAGTTACAGAACTTCTTCAAATTCAAATGTCGAAACAACTGTGCTACGTAAGAGCCCAGCTTATATATCTGTCACCTCGTCGTTCATTGGTCAGGTATAGCTGTAGTACAATCGACCAATCAGAAACGTTTGTGAGATTTACAAAATAAGATTAAAACAAGAACTTATCAAAAAATAACAAAATAACACATTAACATTAAAAAGTGTGTTGAAATAAAATAATTTGAGTGAGATTCATCTGTATTTGTACTAAATGTAACTTGAAACAACATCTTGCACAGATACGTCTGTAGCTCTAGTTACTGTCATTGATATTATTCTACTTAATATCAGGCTCCTCTCTGAAATTAGACACCAGGTTTGTTTGATCTTCTTCCGTCTCATTTCCCCCTCGTGTGATGTTATTCAGTAAAAATACATTAAAAATAATCGGTGTAAAATATAGTTTATATATAAAATATATATAATTTAGTTTGACATATAATATAATATATATAATATAATATATATAATATAATATATAATATAATATAATATAATATAATACAATACAATATATATATAGATATAATACATGAAGTTAAACGTGTTAATGTACAAACAGTTTGACAGAGAAGATTTGTCTTGAGCTGAGACGTGGTGGCTCTTAAAAGAGCCTTTGTTGGATGCTGAGAGCGGGAGCAGTTTACTTCTTGGCCGTTTTCTTGGCAGCGACCTTCTTGGGTTTCGCGGCCTTGGGCTTGGCCACCTTCTTGGGTGCAGCTTTCTTGGGAGTAGCCGCCTTCTTGGTGACTTTCTTGGGGCTCTTCGCCGCCTTCTTGGCCGCTGGCTTCTTGGCAGCGGGAGCCTTCTTGGCTGCGGCGGCAGCGGGCTTCTTGGCCTTCTTCGGAGTGGACTTGGCCGCTTTGGGCTTCTTGGCGGCTGCCGGTTTCTTGGCGGCGGCTGCGGCGGGCTTCTTCGCTGCCGGCTTCTTGGCCTTGGCGGCGGGCTTCTTGGCCACTTTCTTGGGCTTCTCGGCAGTCTTGCCCGCCTTGAACGAGCCCGACGCCCCGATCCCTTTGGTCTGGACCAGAGAGCCTTTCTCCACCAGGCTCTTGACGGCGCGTCGGATGTGGGCACTGTTGTGCTCCACGTCGTAGCCCTGAGCCGCCAGCGTCTTCTTCAGGGCCACGAAAGAGAGACCTTTGCGCTCCTTGGACGCGGTCACCGCTTTCAGGACCAGCTCGCTGGCGCCCGGTCCGGACTTCTTGGCCGGCTTGGCCGACTTCTTCTTCGCCGCTTTGGCCGGAGCGGCGGCTGCGGCGGCTGGAGCTGCGGTTGGAGCGACTTCTGCCATCGTTCTACTGACTTCACTCTGTCACGTCGTCGACAAACACTGATGCCGGTTTCCCACCACGGACAGGAACTTAAACACACCATGAGAACCGTGGAGACTCAACCCGGCCCGCACTCTCCGCCGCAGCACGAACACACGGACACTTGT